>NC_048305.1:40672849-40752819 GCF_013100865.1 Trachemys scripta elegans
TGGCCTCTCAGAGTTGGTAAGACAACTCCCACCTGTTTATGCTCTCTGTATGTGTGTATATATATCTCCTCAATATTTATTCCACTCTGTATGCATCCGAAGAAGTGGGCTGTAGTCCACGAAAGCTTATGCTCTAATAAATTTGTTAGTCTCTAAGGTGCCACAAGTACTCCTGTTCTTTTTACGGATACAGACTAACACGGCTGCTACTCTGAAACAAAAGAAAATATTTCTTCATAGTCAACCTATGGGACTCTTTGACAGGGGATGTTGTAAAGGCCAAAACTATAACAAGGTTAAAAAAAACCAAGATAAGTTCATGGAAGATAGGTCCCTCAATGGCTATTAGCCAGGGTGGGCAGGGATGCAACACCATGTTCTGCATGACCCTAGCCTCTGTTTGCCAGAAGCTGGGAGTGGGCAACAGGGGATGGATCACTTGATGATTATCTGTTCTGTTCATTCCCTCTGGGGCACCTGGTATTGGCCACTGTTGGAAGACAGCATACTGCGCTAGATGGACCTTTGCTCTTACCCAGTATGGCTGTTCTTATATAGAACCCAGATGTAGCTGCTCCTGCTGTAACCCACTAGACCAGGGGTCGGCAACCTTTCAGAAGTGGTGTGCCGAGTCTTCATTTATTCATTCTAATTTAAGGTTTTGCATGCCAGTAATACATTTTAATGTTTTTAGAAGGTCTCTTTCTATAAGTCTATACTATATAACTAAACTATTGTTGTATGTAAAGTAAATAAGGTTTTTAAAATGTTTAAGAAGCTTCATTTAAAATTAAATTAAAATGCAGAGCCCCCCGGACCGGTGGCCAGAACCTGGGCAGTGTGAGTGCCACTGAAAATCAGCTTGCGTGCTGCCTTTGGCACGCATGCCATAGGTTGCCTACCCTTGCACTAGACCCCACTCCTCTCCCAGAGCTGAGATAGAACCCAGGAGTCCTGATGGGGTCACTCTCTCCACCAAGTTAGTAACAAAGTAAGAACATACATTAAAATTTTAAACCTAACCTGTCTTCCTTAAGTGACTTGCCACAAGATGTCATAACATGTTAGTATTAGAGCTGAGTCGGTCTAATATTTATTTAATTTCCTTTCTTTATATAGGAATTAGAGTGCCTAAGTAGCCCCTGGAATCACAATTCAAGTTGCTCCCACCTACCAAAATCTGAAATGGCACCCCTGCTGGCTAGGTGGAGAGAAGGGCCCTGCAGCGTGCAAGGCAGGTTTCCTGGGATGACTGTGGAGGCAGGGATGGTCAGGCTCCTGTAGAAATGTGGCCTAGAGCAGCAGGAAGGCTGTCTTTGTGGTTCAGACTTGGCCCTAGGTCCTAGGAGCTGTGGGTTCAGTTCCCAGCACTGATACCTGCCTCTGTGTGACTGGACAAGTGCTGTGGCTAATGCTCCTGTGTGCTCTATGGGGCAGGACTGTCCCTTGTTCTGTGGCTGTAGCTACAGCTACAGTGACAGAGTCAGTACAGCCTTCAGTTATTTCAAAGGGAGGTCAGAGTGAGGCTGCAAAGCAGCTTTCTGTGTTGAGGTGGAACTTAGAAGGCAAGCTGTGGACCTCTACCTTCTTCTTCAGCAGCAATCTTTAGGGACAGAACAGAGAGAAATTAGATCTGGGTTATTGTTATTTTAATATATAGAAAACCAGCATCTGATCCAAAGCTGCATCAGCATTGCCTCACTCAGCCCCTGGGCTGAGGAGATAATCAGCCATCCAGGTGAGGCACATGATGGCTGATCTGAGCATGGGTGAAGACATGCACAGAGTAGCTCAGGGGCTGTCAAACAGGATGTTTCAGATGCAGACAAGGCTCAGGTTAGCTCCATCCTTACATGGCACAGTCAGTACCTGGGCTGTGTCTACATGGAGAGGTCATAGCAATTCACCCATCATGGGTGGCCTAGGGTGACCAGACAGCAAGTATGAAAAATCGGGACAGGGGGTGGGGGGTTATAGGAGCCTATATAAGAAAAAGATCCAAAAATCAGGACTGTCCCTATAAAATTGGTACATCTGGTCACTCTAGGGTGACCACTGGTGCTCTCCAGCGCACTGGAGTCAGTCATCGTAGTACCTGACTAACGTGGAAATCCCCAGGGCAGACACAGCCTTGGGGCCTGGAGCTGCAAAGTGCCACCCAGTTGGAAACCTAAGCATTGCGCTCTTCCAGTGGAGCTGGGCCAGCAGAGCACAGATAAAGGCAGGCTCTGGGGAACCAGAGCCCAGCAGTACAAAGCAGGCAGGGCAAGGCATCATTGACTTTATCTGAGAAAGATGGGCGGAGGAAGAGCAACAGATCTCTCAGAACAGGGAGACAATGGAAGAAATGAGTCCATTAGGGGAGACCGGAGGGAAGGGACAAGCTGTGGTGCACAGGGGGATATTTTGGTATTGGAACCCAAACATTGCTTTTATTTCCAGAACACAGTCTCATGCCTCTTGAGATTTCCTCCTTATATTTCACTATTGTGTGGTGGTTAATCTGTTCCCTTCCCACCACATATACAGAATTTAATAAAATCATAGAATTGTTGGGGTATGTAAGGGTTAAGTAAAGACAGGGGTAACCGCTATCATGGTAATAGGGAGTGAGGCACAAGCAGGCACTATTTCTTCACTTGATAGATAAAGTTGCCATCCTTTTTCCTTCCCTTCTGCTTGTTAAGGATAGATAAGCGTTGCAGCTGCATGAGGCATATGGTTGTCTGAAGGATACCCTCTGTGTAAAGAAGTGTTATCTCCCCCCGTCCTTTCCTCGCCTAGCTACATAAATGAGCTACATAAATCCCCCCCGTCCCTTCCTCCCTCCCCTGTGAACAGCAGATTAAGAGAACTTGTGGCTATAATTACTGCAAAGACATATATCTTCAAGGTAAAAATGTCTGTATAATATGCTTAATGCTGTAAACAGTAAACAGCGGCAGGTATAATTATGTTCAGTATATAGCTATTAATATTCATTATATGGGCATTCATATAATGAAAGGGGTCACCAGTACAAAAGTTTGAGAACCATGGATTTAGCAGCAAGGCATTCCCTGAGAAATATCCCACCCTCTTCCACCCTCTAACTTCAACACCTCAACCAAGCTTCACAATCATCATAGCTGTGAACAGTATTAAATTGTTTGTTTAAAACATATACTGTGTGTATATTGTGACAGACCCTGACCAGTGGAGTACAGGAGTCTGGTAGAGCGCAAATATACTGGTCACTGGATGAGTAGTTTTCTGTTCCCAGAGTGACCAGACCTATTGGGATCCAGGAAGTGGGCGGGCAAAGCAAAGCCCACCCACTGCTAAAGGATCCCCCCCAGCCTAAGGGGGAGTCCACAGGACGTGGAGACCAAAAAATTACAGGGGGACAACTAATAAAAGAACAGGGACAGGAGTGAGGTCAAAGGGTCAAACGAAGTGAACCAGATGGGGACACCGAGCAGAGAACCCCGGACAGCGCCCACTGCTCCTCGAAGGCATCAAGGGAGCCAGTGGACGCCGCCCAGAGGAACTCTGCCTGGATACGTGAAAGAACGGAGGACCTGAAATACGCCCCACAGTCACAGGAAACTCCATCGGCCAACCTCCTTACTCTGGTTTTATAGATGGCCAGTTTCGCTAGGGCCAGAAGGAGGTTGACCAGGAGGACCCGCGACTTTGTGGGGCGACGGATAGGGAGTGCATAAATAAAAAAGGTGAGGAGAAAACTGCAACCAAAATCTTAACAAAACATCCGTGGGGAGTCGGAATAGGGGCTGCAGCCTGTCGCACTCCAGGTAAACATGCGCCAGGGTCTCCCTCACGCCGCAAAAGGGGCAGGTGTCTGGGATAGGGGTAAACCGCGCCAAGTACATGCCCATGCTCACGGCTCCGTGAAGGAGCCGCCAACTGATGTCCCTGGTGGGCTTTGGGATCAGAGCAGAATAAAGGCTGGCCCACTGGGGCTCCTCACCCTCCAGAGGTGGCAGAAGGTCCCACCACTTCATATCGGGGCAGGACGCGAGGGTGAGGACATGAAGAACATGGAGCACGAGCGTGTATAGATGTTTCCTTGGCGCGGTCCGGAACAGAACCGGCTGCAGATGGTGCAGCCGGCTCATGGCGAATAGACGGGGAGGGGGCTGGTTGGGTCCACGGGGCAGGGGCCCGATGAAAAAGTCTGGAGGGCTCGGAGTGGAGGGTGGGCGGGGTGTGCCCTCTCGCAGGACCCAGTCGAGATAGTCCCGAGCAGCGGGCGGCAAAGCGGCCCTCTTCTCCTGAAGTACGCGCCGGGGAGTACAAGGTCTGGAGAGCCCCATGCGCTGAGCGAGCGTCAGGGGATCCAGCCAGTCTCCCCGGTCATAGTCCAGGAGGTCTCCGACTTTGGTGACTTCTGCTAGGACCAACCTCTGGCACACCATGGGGGACTCCGCCACCTGCACACGAAGCTGGGGGTTGTGTAGCAGGGGCTCCGCGAGGAGATCTGCCACCACGGTGGCCGCCACGGACCTGGTCACTGAAAACAGTTTCCAGGTCCGGAGGAGGTCCTGGTAGAAGACCGGAAGCTCGGCGAGGCCTCGCGGAAGACCTCTCGGATGGAGACAAAGGAGCTGCTGGTAATATCGGAGCCCTCGGAAGCGGCGCAGGAAGGAGTGCACCCAATACGCTCCATGCCGGACTACCTGCACCATAAAGGAGCTTCTGCAGGGCCTGGAGGCGGAAGACGTGGACCTGAGTGTGCAGACACTTCAGGCCCTGCCCTCCCTCCTCCAGGGGTAGATGGAGAACCCCCGCAGAGACCCAGTGCAGTCCTGACCAAAAGAACTCCAGAATCAACGTCCGGAGGGTGGTCAGGAAGCCCGGGGCCGGGACCAGGGTGTTGAGCCGGTACCAGAGCATGGACAGGACTAGTTGATTGAGCACCAGTGCTCTCCCTCAAAGGGAGAGACACCGGAGCAGTCCTGTCCATTTCCGGAGCCGCTCCGACACTCTGCCCTCTAAACCTAGCCAGTTCTCCGGCGGAGATGGATGTGTGGCAGAAAGGTAAATGCCAAGCTAGAGCAGCGGACCCGCGCTCCACCGGATGGCCTGAAGCGCGGGTGGGAGGGAGCAAGCCTGCCACCCGTCCCCTACCACCAGGCCAGAGCTCTTGACCCAGTTGACCTGGGCAGAAGAGGCCGCTGAATAGATGGTCTGGCAAGCCTCCACCCGCACCAAGTCGCCCGGGTCCTGGACCACGAGGAGCACGTCGTCGGTGTACGCCGACAGGACCAGCCGCAGCTCCGGCTCCCGCAGCATCAACCCTGCCAACCTCCTATGGAGGAGACAGAGGAAGGGCTCGATCGCCAGAGCATACAGCTGGCCTGAGAGGGGGCACCCTTGACGTACTCCTCGCCCGAAGCTGACCGGTTCGGTCAGGTCCAGTTGAGCCTAACCAAACACTCTGCGGAGGCGTACAGCACCTGGAGAAAACCCACAAACTGAGGCCTGAAGCCAAATGCTCGCAGAGTGCCCAGGAGATACCCGTGGTCCACCCTGTCGAACGCCTTCTCCTGATCCAGGGACAGGAGGGTGAACGATAGACCATCCCTACACCCGAGTTCCAAGAGGTCCTGGACCAGATACAAGTTGTCAAAGATGGTGCAGTCCGGGACGGCATAGGTCTGGTCTGGGTGGCTCACGTCCGCCAGCACGGACCCTAGCCGCAGCGAGATGGCGTTCGCTACGATTTTATAGTCCGTGCTGAGGAGCGAGATGGGACACCAATTCCGTAAATCGCGGAGGTCCCCCTTCTTCGGCAGTAAGGTGAGCACGGCTCGCCTGCATGAAAGAGGGAGGACCCCACCCTGCAAGGACTCGGCCCAGACGGTGACAAGGTCCGGGCCGAGGACGTCCCAAAACACGCAGTAAAACTCCACGGTCAGCCCATCTATGCCCGGAGATTTATTGGTGGGCATGCGGCGGAGGGCTTCGGAGAACTCGGCCAGAGTGAGAGGCAGAAAAGGCCTGCGTAGAAGGCCCTGGCCCTCCCGCACATTTCCGCCGGATCCGTGAGGGGGGTGCCGTCCTCCGCTACAAGGCAGGTGACGTGCTTCTTAGCCCCGCTCTTTTTCTCCAGGGCGTAGAAGAAGCGGGAGCTGCCATCCATCTCCCGAAGGAGGCGGATGCGGGATCGAACAAAGGCACCTCGGGCCCGATGGTCCTCGAGGGTCCGCAGCTCTTCCCGCTTCTCCCGGCACGCTCCGCAGAGGGATGGATCACCGGGGCTGGCGGCCAGATGCCTCTCCAGCTCTAAGACCTCCCGTTCCAACTACCCTATCGCCGCATCCCTCCGTCGGCTGGCGCCCCGGGTGTAGTCACGGCAGAAGAGCCGGGCGCGCACCTTCCCCAGTTCCCACCACCGCCGCGCCGAGGGAAAGGCACACCACTGCCCTTGCCAGGCCAGCCAGAACTCCCGGAAGGACGCCACGAAGCCCACATCCTCCAACAAGCTATTATTAAAGTGCCAATAGGCCGGCCCCGGCCTCTCCGTGCAGAGAGAGGCTGTCACGGTGGCTAGATGGTGATCTGAAAAAGGGGCAGGCCGGACGCTGGAGGAGTCGGCCCAGGAAAGATGGAAGCGTGACATATAGATGCGGTCCAACCGGGAGTGGTACGACCGATGGACATCCACCCGGACAAAAGTGAATGTCGAAACGTCATCTGGGTGGTGGTCGCGACAGATGTCCACCAGGGAGTGATGTTCGACGATCTCCCGGAGGACGTCCGCGGCGGCCGGGTGCTGCTCGGTCCCCGAGCGGTCCCATTCCTCAAGGGTGGCGTTAAAGTCCCCGCCCAGGACCAGGCACTCACGACGATCCAAGGTGCCGAGGAAGGCGGACGCCTCCTGATAAAAACACAACCTCTCTGGGCCCAATGTCAGGGCGTAAACGTTGACGAGATTAACCACAAGCCCCTCCATGTGGACCCGGAGGTGCAGCAGGCGGTCCGGCACAGCCTCGGTGACCCCCAGCACCTCGGGCCATAGGTCGGGGGAGAACAGGGTCGCCACTCCAGCCGTACGAACTGTGAGGTGGCTAAAATAGACCCTGTCCCCCCACTCCAGCCGCCAGCTAGCTTCAGCGGCCGGATCCGTATGGGTCTCCTGCAGGAAAATCACAGAGTACCCCCCTTCCCGAAGGAAGGAGAGCACCTGGCTCCTGCGGAGACCCATCCTACAGCCCCGGGTGTTTAATGTTGCGAAGATGATCGGTGCCATGAGGAGGGCTGGGGGGGATCCTCGCTAGCAGAGACACCCACGGCCTCCGTCGGGCCATGCAACAATCCGTGACCTACCCCATAGGCGATTAAGGAGTCACAGAAGAGGCGGACCCGTTGATAGGCCGCGGCGGCCTGCCTCCCGGTCCTCTTACCCTCCCGCATGAGGGCCCTCGCGGCCCGGAGGATCTGATGGAAATCCCCCCATCGCTGGAGTGCAAGCTGTACCTTGTTGCGGGAGCCACGGACATCCTCAAGGAAGTCCCCTAGCTCCTCTCTCAGCGTATGGGGGGGTGGGGTTATCGATCTATGGCTATCCTGTCTCAGCCCCGTGGCCCACCGAGACGGGCAGCAGGGGGCAGACCCTCAACGTGGCGTCCGATGGGCTGGCGCCACGTGGCCTGTCTCAGACCCTGGCTCAATGGGGGGCGGCGGAGGGAAAATAGCAGTCCCTGGTGGGTCGGGACAGGTTAAAACAAAGGCCGCTCCTTGGGGGTCATCCTCTGGGATATGGAAGGAGACAACCCCAGGGGCAGCAATAGCATCATGGGAAGTGGAGGGGACAGGGACGGGGTCGGTGACAGGGGCAGGGTCGGAGTCAGGAATAGGGACAGGGGAAGGGGCGATAGTGGGATCGGGGGCCTCAGCAGCCAGGCCACTGGGTGGGGAGGGGTGGCACCCCACAAAGGGGCTCAGGGATTTGCAGGGAGGGAGGTGGGCCCTCGGCGATGCCGGACTCGTACTCCAAGGCAGATGGTAAGGCCACGGCATCCGTAGGTGGAGAATCAATGATGGGGCCCTCACCTGGGAAGGAGGTCGGCCGCCCCTCAGCCATGAGGGAGTCCCCTGGCGACTCGGGTGCTGGTCGCATGGCACTGGCCGTTGCCTCAAGAGGCTCGGCGGCCGCTAGCGGGGTGCCATCTGCAGCCGGGTTGGTGGAAGAGTCCAGGGGCTCCTTGGAGGCGGGAGCGGAAGCAGTGGGTAGGGGGACGGAACATGGGGAAAGGGGGGCCGAGGCGAGGTCGCTCAGATCGAGGCCCGCTGGCAGAGTGTCATCCTCCCCCTGTGTAACCGGGGTCAGACCCAGGGCCTCGATCTCCTCATAAATGGAAGGGAGATCACCTTCCACCACCTCAGGGCTCTCCCCGCCTGCACCCAAAGCGATGCTCACCGTGGTGCGTGCAGGGGCTTCAGATTGTAAGGGGGCGAGAGGGGCTCCATCAGGGGCTTCCATAGGAAGGGACTCTGGAGGAGGGGTAGTGCTATCCTCCGATGCTGCCACGTCTTCCCTAGCCGGTAATGGTGGACAAAACCCACCCGGGGGCAAAGCGAAAGGCTCAGCATCGGTGCCCCCCTTCCTGGTCTTCCGGGCGGCTACCGCATCAGATGGAAGGAGCGGAGCTCGAGCCTTCTGCTTGCCCCATTTCCCCTGTACTAAGGACCAGCCCTCCATGGCATCGTCCAGGGGCTGGCTAACAGGAGTCGGGTCAGGGAGCAAAAGCGAAGGCTTAGGGACTCGGGGAGGCAATGGTGGGGCAGCATGGAGGAGGGAGGATTCTCCTTGGGGCAAGCCCTCTTCTATGCCCGGTGATATGCCTACCTCACCCTCCTCCACAGGCCCCACCAGATCGCAGGCGGCAGAGGCGGGGCCCTCTCGCTCGTCTAGCCGCACTGGGGGAGATACCCCTTGGGCCCGAGCAGGAGTGTTGGTGGGCCGGAAAGGAGGAGGGGCAGCTTCGGGCACCGGGCACCTAGGGGCGCCGGCGATGACGGGGCCGGCGCCCTGCCGGCGCTCGGGGATCCCTGATGTCCCTCTGTGCCGGGCCAAAGGGCAGTCCCTCCGGACGTGTCCTATCACCCGGCAGAGGTAGCACCGGGCCTCCCCCGTTGAATAATGCACCCGGTAGCGGTAGAATAATGCACCTGGTAGGGGACCAAGAAGGACCCCTCGAGCACCTCACCATCACGTGCCGCCAGCGGTAGTTGTAACTGTACCTGCCGGCGGAACGAGAGGACATGACGGAGGGTGGGGTCTTTGCAGCCCAGTGGGAGAGGGCTGACCACAGAGATCGGCCTCCCCAGGGTAGAGAGGGCGGGTAACAGGGTGGCATTTGGAAGGAAGGGAGGGACAGAAGTCAGGACCAATCAGGCGCCCAGGTCTTCTAGCGGTTCCAGGGGGACGTACACCCCCCACCACCACCAGGCCCTTCTCCACTGCCTCCTGGGCGGCAGCCTCCAATGCTAGGAAGAAGACGACCTTGCCATACATCTTGGAGGCCGCCACAATGGCCGTGGGCCCCACCACCCTCGCCAACGCCCGCACGTAGGTCTCCACGTGGGGCGAGGCGGGTACCAGGAGGCAACGGACACCGTGCTTCCTGGTCAAGGTGGGGAAGGGGCCCCGGCCGCTATAGATGGTAGCAGAGGTGGTGGATGGGGGAGATGAGGTAGCGGCAGGCGGAGGGGCCGCCGCCACCTGGGCGTATGCCCTGTGAGCTGGGGGTGGGACACCCATAGAGCTGGTGGAGGGAACAGCAGGGAGGGATGCCGTGGCCTGTTGCGGGGCCGTGGCAGTGGGGGCACCCCCTGCCATGGAGGGCCTGGCTTTTTTAGCGGGGCCTTTACCCTTCTTCGTGCCCTGGCCCTTCCTGCCGGCTGGGGGGACTCCCCCAGAGTCAGAGGGGCGAGGGACGTGGCAGCAGCGGAGGTCACCTCGTTACCCACCGCTGCCGGCGCTCCAGCAGGGATGGTAGTAGGTGGCTCGGCAGCGGCAGTTGAGGTAGAGGCTAGGGGGGATGATGGTGGGGCGGGTGGAGGAGGGGCAGCAGGGTCTGCCTGAGGGGTCTCACTCTCCTTGTCCCCTGCCATAATGAGGACGGGGGGAGAGCAAACACTGGAGGGGGGCTAGGGAAAGGGGAAGCAGGTCGACCACTCCTCCCCGCTAGGCTGTAGGCAGGGGAGGAGGGCGCCAAAAAAGGTGGGGGGTGAATGGGGGGGCTATCAAGGGCTAGGGGTCAGTCACTGACTCAGGGAAGGTTTCCGGCTCCTCTTGTTGCACCAAGGAAGGGAGGATATAACAGCATTGGGGGCGTGCAGTGAGATAGAATCAAACTAAAACGGGGAGGGGCACAAGCGCATAGGAGGGGACATGGGCGCATGAGGGGAGGGGCTAATCAGGGCAAGGGGACCGCAGGGGGAAGGGAGCAACCAGGCGGGAAATAGGGCAGAGGAACGGGACTAGCTTCGGAGGCTGGGGCGGGTCAAACAAAGGCTGCAGAGGGAAAGGGCGGGGCAGACAAACAAACTGGAGCTAGCGAGGGGCTGGGGCAAGGGGGAGGGGCAAAAGGCAGCAAGGGGCAAATGGGTAGGCAGCAGAGGCAAAGCTGGGGGCTTGTTGCAGGGGGGAGGGAGTCAGTCAAAAGTGGGGGGTACGTGCACCCACGTGCGCTTGCAACAAAAAGAAAGTCCATGGAAGCTGGCTGCTGTATCAGGCCCAATGGTGGCAACAGGGCGTAGCAAGCCTTAGGGAGCAGCTGAAATCCCAGAGGTAGGAGCCCAAGGCAGATGGTGAGTAGCCAGTGGGGGTGGTGGAGGGGGCAATGATGATGGTGGTGGGGGGGTTGGGGGGAGAACAGATGGACCAGGGGGCAGGCTCCACGCCACACCCCCTGTGTTCCACAAACACAGTCTAGACCCCCACCACTGGAGCACAGTTCAAAAAGTTACTCAGTCCATGAGAACCCCCTCCACGGTGGTCTGTTCCTACATGCTCCCTGATTGGCAGATGGTCCTCCTCTTCTTCTTCTCCTCCTCCTCGGGGCTCCAGCAGCAAACACAGCAGCTTTAGGTGGCAGTATGGTGGCCAGCAGGAAGGACCCCTCTCAGGTGTCGATGACGATGGTGTCCTCAGCAGCAGGAGCAATGGCTGACTCCCTCCCTCCCCTCCTCTGGGGAGTGGGCCAGCAGGCCCCTCCCCCAGGGGCTGTAACTGGAGCAACAGCAACCAAGGGTGGGGGGGGTCTAGCAGCCAGCCAGCCAGCAGGTAGCAGAGATGGCGGGAAGTTAGCCTAGCCAGGGGAGTAGCTGGAGAAGCAGCAACAGACAGCAATTGTAGAGAGAACCAAGGGCCTAGTAGTAGGAGGAGCAGCTCTCTACCTACCTCCCTCCAGGCCAGTGGGGTACAGGAGTCTGATCAAAGACAAACACCCTGGCCACTGGCTGAACTGTTGTCTGTTCTCTGAGTGACCAGACCTATTGGGATCCAGGAAGTGGGCAGGCAAAGCCTGCCCACTGCTAAAGGATCTCCCCCCAGCCTAAGGGGGGGTCCACAGGACCTGGAGACCAAAAAATTACAGGGGACAACTAATAAAAGAACAGGGACAGGAGTGAGGTCAAAGGGTCAAATGAAGCGAACCAGACGGGGACACCGAGCAGAGAACCCCGGACAGCGCCCACTGCTCCTCGAAGGCGTCAAGGGAGCCAGTGGACGCCGCCCAGAGGAACTCTGCCCGGATACATGAAAGAACGGAGGACCTGAAATACGCCCCACAGTCACAGGAAACTCCATCGGCCAACCTCCTCACTCTGGTTTTATAGATGGCCAGTTTCGCTAGGGCCAGAAGGAGGTTGACCAGGAGGTCCCGCGACTTTGTGGGGCGACGGATAGGGAGTGCATAAATAAAAAGGTGAGGAGAAAAGTGCAACCAAAATCTTAACAAAACATCCGTGAGGAGCCGGAATAGGGGCTGCAGCCTGTCGCACTCCAGGTAAACATGCGCCAGGGTCTCCCTCACGCCGCAAAAGGGGCAGGTGTCTGGGATAGGGGTAAACCGTGCCAAGTACACGCCCGTGCTCATGGCTCCGTGAAGGAGCCGCCAACTGATGTCCCCGGTGGGCTTCGGGATCAGAGCAGAATAAAGGCTGGCCCACCGGGGCTCCTCACCCTCCAGAGGTGGCAGAAGGTCCCACCTCTTCGTATCGTGGCGGGACGCGAGGGTGAGGACATGAAGAACATGGAGTACGAGCGTGTATAGATGTTTCCTTGGCACAGTCCGGAACAGAACCGGCTGCAGATGGTGCAGCCGGCTCATGGCGAATAGAAGGGGAGGGGGCTGGTTGGGTCCACGGGGCAGGGGCCCGATGAAAAAGTCTGGAGGGCTCGGAGTGGAGGGTGGGCGGGGCGTGCCCTCTCGCAGGACCCGGTCGAGATAGTCCCGAGCAGCGGGCGGCAAAGCGGCCCTCTTCTCCTGAAGTACGCGCCGGGGAGTATGAGGTCTGGAGAGCCCCATGCGCTGAGCGAGCGTCAGGGGATCCAGCCAGTCTCCCCGGTCATAGTCCAGGAGGTCTCCGACTTTGGTGACTTCTGCTAGGACCAACCTCTGGCGCACCATGGGGGACTCCGCCACCTGCACACGAAGCTGGGGGTTGTGTAGCAGGGGCTCCGCGAGGAGATCTGCCACCACGGTGGCCGCCACGGACCTGGTCACTGAAAACAGTTTCCAGGTCCGGAGGAGGTCCTGGTAGAAGACCGGTAGCTCGGAGAGGCCTCGCGGAAGACCTCTCGGATGGAGACAAAGGAGCTGCTGGTAATATCAGAGCCCTCGGAAGCGGCGCAGGAAGGAGTGCACCCAATACGCTCCATGCCAGACTACCTGCACCACAAAGGAGCCTCTGCAGGGCCTGGAGGCGGAAGACGTGGACCTGAGCGTGCAGACACTTCAGGCCCTGCCCTCCCTCCTCCAGGGGTAGATGGAGAACCCCCGCAGAGACCCAGTGCAGTCCTGACCAAAAGAACTCCAGAATCAACGTCCGGAGGGTGGTCAAGAAGCCCGGGGCCGGGACCAGGGTGTTGAGCCGGTACCAGAGCATGGACAGGACTAGTTGATTGAGCACCAGTGCTCTCCCTCAAAAGGAGAGACACCGGAGCAGTCCTGTCCATTTCCGGAGCCGCTCCGACACTCTGCCCTCTAAACCTAGCCAGTTCTCCGGCGGAGACGGATGCGTGGCAGAAAGGTAAACGCCGAGATAGAGCGGCGGACCCGCACTCCACCGGATAGCCTGAAGCGCGGGTGGGAGGGAGCTCGCCTGCCACCCGTCCCCTACCACCAGGCCAGAGCTCTTGACCCAGTTGACCCGGGCGGAGGAGGCCGCCGAACAGATGGCCTGGCAAGCCTCCACCCGCACCAAGCCGCCCGGGTCCTGGACCACGAGAAGCACGTCGTCGGCGTACGCCGACAGGACCAGCTGCAGCTCCGGCTCCTGCAGCACCAACCCTGCCAACCTCCTACGGAGGAGACAGAGGAAGGGCTCGATCGCCAGAGCATACAGCTGGCCCAAGAGGGGGCACCCTTGACGTACTCCTCGCCCGAAGCTGACCGGTTCGGTCAGGGTCCAGTTGAGCCTGACCAAACACTCTGCGGAGGCGTACAGCACCTGGAGAAAACCCACAAACTAGGACCCGAAGCCAAACGCTCGCAGAGTGCCCAGGAGATACCCGTGGTCCACCCTGTCGAACGCCTTCTCCTGATCCAGGGACAGGAGGGCGAACGACAGACCATCTCTGCACCCGAGTTCCAGATACAAGTTGTCGAAGATGGTGCGGCCCGGGACGGTGTAGGTCTGGTCTGGGTGGATCACGTCCGCCAGCACGGTCCCTAGCCGCAGCGAGATGGCGTTTGCTACGATTTTATAGTCCGTGCTGAGGAGCGAGATGGGACGCCAATTCTGTAAATCACGGAGGTCCCCCTTCTTCGGCAATAAGGTGAGCACGGCTCGCCTGCACGAAAGAGGGAGGATCCCGCCCTGCAAGGACTCGGCCCGGACGGTGACAAGATCCGGGCCGAGGACATCCCAAAACACGCGGTAGAACTCCACGGTCAGCCCGTCCATGCCCGGGGATTTATTGGTGGGCATGCGGCGGAGGGCTTCGGAGAACTCGGCCAGAGTGAGAGGCAGCTCCAGCCGTTCTCGGTCGCCCGCGCTGACCGTCGGGAGTTCATCCGAGAGCATTCTGCAAGCGTTAGGATAGGTCGGATCCGGGGAGAAAAGGCCTGCGTAGAAGGCTCTGGCCCTCCCGCACATTTCCGCTGGATCCGTGAGGGGGGTGCCGTCCTCTGCTAGAAGGCAGGTGACGTGCTTCTTGGCCCCCCTCTTTTTTTCCAGGGCGTAGAAGAAGCGGGAACCGCGATCCATCTCCCGAAGGAGGCGGATGCGGGATCGAACAAAGGCACCTCGGGCCCGATGGTCCTCGAGGGTCCGCAGCTCTTCCCGCTTCTCCCGGCACGCTCCGCAGAGGGATGGATCACTGGGGCTGGTGGCCAAACGCCTCTCCAGCTCTAAGACCTCCCGTTCCAACTGCCCTATCGCCGCATCTCTCCGTCAGCTGGCGCCCCAGGTGTAGTCAAGGCAGAAGAGCCGAGCGCGCACCTTCCCCAGGTCCCACCACTGCCACGCCGAGGGAAAGGCACGCCGCTGCTCTCGCCAGGCCAGCCAGAACTCCCAGAAGGACGCCACGAAGCCCACATCTTCCAGCATGGAGGAGGGAGGATTCTCCCTGGGGCAAGCCTTCTTCTATGCCCGGCGATATCCCTACCTCACCCTCCTCCACAGGCCCCGCCAGATCGCAGGCGGCAGAGGCGGGGCCCTCTCGCTCATCTAGGCGCACTGGGGGAGATACCCCTTGGGCCCGAGCGGGAGTGCTGGTGGGCCAGAAAGGAGGAGGGGCGGCTTTGGGCGCCGGGCAGCTAGGGGCGCCGGCGATGACGGGGCCAGCGCCCTGCCGGGGTTCAGGGGTCCCTGATGTCCCTCCGTGCTGGGCCAAAGGGCAGTCCCTCCGGACATGTCCTATCGCCCGGCAGAGAGTGAAGAGAGTCCCAAGCTAATAACATACGGTTGCAGTGTTCATCTGATGCACCTCCTAGCCAAAGACTTCAGTGTTCCAGAAATAAAGGCTAATGTTGTTGAAATTGTAAAATATTTCCGTAACTACCATTTTGCAACAGCTGCTCTGAAAAAAGTGGGAGGAACCAAGGTAACTCTCCCACAAGAACTGCAATGGAACTCAGTAGTGGACTGTTTTGAGCACTATATCAAGAACTGGCCTAATCTGATGACAGTTTGTGAGCAAAATCGTGAAAAAATAGATGGCACTGTCACAGCCAAAATTCTCAACATTGGGCTTAAGAGAAATGTTGAACACATGCTGAATACCCTGAAGCCTATTTCTGTAGCCTTAAACAAAATGCAGGGAAATAGCTGTTTTATTGCTGGTGCTGTTGAAATTTGGAAGGAATTGAGTGAGATCTTAAAAAGAGAAATAAGCACTAAAAAACTGAATGGGACAAGCACTATCTCCAGCTCATTTTCTTGCAAATATTCTCAATACTCGGTACCAGGGTCAAACCTTAACTGCTGAAGAAGAGGAGTTGGCTATGACATGGACATCCAGCAATCATCCTTTCATAATGCCAACTTAAGAGCTAAGGGTGAACTATTCAAGAAATATATGTTTGCTGATGATGTTTTAAAGAAAGTCACACCAGTGAACTGGTGGAAGTCACTTAAGCACTTGGATTCAGAGACTGTTGAAGTGATGATCTCACTTTTAACAGCAGTAGCTTCTTCTGCTGGTGTAGAAAGAATATTTCTTTCCTTTGGACTAATTCATTCCAAATTGAAAAATCGTTTGGGACCTGAAAAAGCAGGAAAGCTTGTTTTTCTTTTCCAGATTATGAACAAACAGGAAAATGAAGGTGAAGACAACTGAGTTAGCTTCAGAAGCCAATATTTTAAGTTTCTCATGTTGACCTGGCTGACATAGTTGATTTAATTTTTGTTTTTTAAAAAAATATATTTCATTTAACTATTTTAGTTAAAAACAATTTTAACAAAAACAAACCTGATTTTAAAAAACTTAAATGTTTAACTATATTCAAAAATTCATATGCTTGTTTTGTTAAAATATTTTATGTTTGCTGTTGAAGGAAAAAATCCAGCATACATAACATTGTTGTTTTAGTTAAACAAAACAATTTAACTGCCTGTCTGGTGATTTCTCCTCCTAATACAGCATGGCAAGAAAATCCTCCAAATGTTAATGATTAACCTGTTGAATTGGAGATAGTTCACCTCCCAATGATTTCATAAATATCTGCTTCAGTTACCAAAGGTAACTGAAATAACCAAACAATCATTCATTTTCTGATATAGCTGTAAAACTAATCTGAAAGGTTTTCAAAATGTATAGTGTGTACCTTCTAAAAATGAAACCTACATCTATCTCTGGTTGTGAGTAATATGTATTAAGGTTATAACAACCAACAAAATGCACTTTTATGTAGCAATCCATGATTAAATCGAGTCTTCCTGACCAGTGATTTAAATCATGATTTAAATAAATTTGATTTAAATGAAATCCACCCTGGTATTTACATATTGACTTATGCACCTCTTCAACCCCCCCCCATCCCGGGATTGTCAGGATTGGCCAGCTATCCAGAGGTGGGTAGAAGCTTCCCTGGCATCCAAGTGCTCCAAGAAGTTTATTAATAAACTGGTGGAGAAATGGGGTGGGGGGCCTTATACACACACACACACCTGGGGATCGTCAGGATTGACCAGCCATCCAGAGGTGGGTGGAAGCTTCCCTGGCGTCCAAGTGGTCCCAGGATAAGAAAAAGTCTGTTGCAGGCTCTGTGTGAGGGTCTGTCAAGTTTATGGGAGAAAGTTACCAATCTTAAAAGCAAAGTAGAAACTTTGCAGCAAATTGCTGAGGAACTTGTATGGATAATTTTAATCATCTTAAATCAGAGAACCTGACCCTGAAGGGTTGAGCAGATGCCTGAAAGCAAAATTCTTGTTCCCCAGCCCCCATTTATCCACCCCCCACAACCTCAGCCCCTCCTGCACCCTCAGTCCCTCCTGCTTTTAAAAACCCCAATTTACCCCCTCTCTCACATATCTGGTTTTCTGAAGTTTTAATAAATGGTAATTTGCATATTTAGTGAAAAGTTTGTTCGGACAAAGCATGATAGAAGTCTGCTGCATTCCATTGAAAAGGTCCATGGGTGACCATGGAAAGAAATGTGTTACTGTCTTTTTAAATAATTCCAAGGTAAAGGAAGCACAGGGTAAGGCAGCTGTGTCACAGGGGTTACAGGCAAAATGTACCACTTTAAAGAATTGAAGGCAGAAATAAGTAATTTAAAGTGGGTGAAGAGTTACAAGTAGCTTTTGTAAAAATTAATACTACAGAGTTTGGAGGGAATTTGGAGGGAAGTAAACACTTGAGAGTTGTGAAAATGTTAAATGGTAACAGTTTTGGTGTTATAAAAAAAAAAGTTTGTGGTTTAAGAATAAAACCCAGTTATGTAAATGTAATATATGGGCAACTCGGTACAGTCACATTGGGTGGAATCCTGATTGTTAAATTATACAAGGGGATCAGGTGACTACTACCACCACTATGTTTTTGTCCCCAGGAGCTTTTACAGCTATTCTGAGGGAAAATGGGCCCTTTTCCTATAGAAATGGTTTGTAAATACAATTTAATAAAAATCACTAAAGAAATATAAGGGGTTTCCATTGAAACTTGACTGCCTCCGATTGTACAAGATGGGAATGTAATCTGGGTAGTTGTGTAAAAAAAATAATAATAATAATAATAATTTTTGTGTGTGTGTAATTATGTAAGGTTTTAATGACCTAAACCAACACTCATGGTTTGTAAAATCCTGTAGGTTTGTAGGTTTAAGATAAATTGGTTTGTTTTTGTTTTTGTTTTAATAAAAAAAACCCAGTGCCACTAAAACTCCATTTTAATCTCTCATTCAAAGTTGCAGCACTGACAGACCCTTGTGCCAGACAAGAGCAGCTAGTGTGATGTGGCTTTGGTATTTAGAATTTAACCCTTTGGGTACGTCCATGTTTTTTCTAAAGTTTAATATCTTTTAAATAAGGACCAGAGAATATGTTCCTGGCTGGGGCAGCCAGAACTGGAAGAATGGGGAGAAATTCTGAGTCCTTTTTTTGGTAATAAATAGCAGCTAAGAACTTCAGGAAGGGAACAAAAAGTTAAAAGACAGTGTACCTCTGAAGTAAAGGCAGGGGTGAAATGTACAAAGAAGCAATGTCAGAAACACTGAGCCTTGAGGTGGCTCTAAGTAATCTGACTGTCACAATGTTAAACCTTGGGATAAATGCTAGTGAGTAATCCCGTAACAATGTATAATGTGTGTGATATTTTCGGGAAATTTTTAAGCATGCTAAAAATGGTAATTGAAAGCAAATTTCATGTCAAAGGTCTCATAGTTATACGGCCTCTCAGCTATTACCTGTGAATAAACTTAAAGCTTGGCACAGCAGAAAAAAGCATTACAAAGCTGGTCTCTTGTACAAGAGGGGAAACTGAGGTACACAACCTCATAAATTTCATAAAGGAACAGTGGGATAATTCACCCTTTCCCTTTAAGGGTAAAAACCTAACCTGCCTATAGAACAAAACAAGGAAAGTATGGAGGTAATTCTTCTGTTTTTTTTTCTGCAGTCAGCAAAAAGATTTGTAAAAGGAAGGGGTATTTTAAAGCAATAATCTGTCCCCACCAAGGGGCTGGGAAATGTTTATTTTGTTTTTCAGACACTCTATGGGCAAGCTGGCGCCAGTGGAGAACAACCCAGAACACCATGGGTCTGCTGTCGTGAGAAAGATTGTGTTGTGTGTGTTGTGTTGTTTGTCTTGTTATTTTGGTGAATATTGTACAAGGAGGGTTAATGCATATAGCAGCAAAGGTCAGTGCATGGTATAACCTGCCTGGAGACAGGGCCGGCTCCAGGCACCAGCCCACCAAGCTTGTGCTTGGGGCGGCACCTGGAGGGGTGCGGCGCGGCGCTCTGACTCCGGCTGCCGGGGAGAGCGGAACCGCGGCAGGCTCACCACCCTCCCTCCGGCGCTCTGGCCGGTCAGGGAGAGCGGGCCGGAGGCCGGGCTCGGCGCCCTCCCCTGCCGCACTGGGGGGGGGGCGGCGGGAGGCTTTTTTGCCTGGGGCGGCAAAAAAGCCAGAGCCGGCCCTGCCTGGAGAGCACAGTCTATCCAACTGGGGGGAAATCAAGTAATGTATGACATTCCAGGAAAACACCATCCATTCCCAGTTCCTAAATGGAGGGTTCCTTACCTAATCTTTGACCAGTTGGGGCCCAGCCCGCTGCTATTGGGAATGAAAAATGGAGGACGGAAATAGGTTTATTGCACTCAAATAAAAAGGCACAGAATGGGAGTTAAAAATGGGGATGGATAAATTTTATTGCATGCATCTTACAGGTGGACCCACAAAGGGAAAACAAGGACTCCCTGGCCTGAAATAGAACAATCATTGCTGTTATTCTTGCTATTGTAAGCCCTACCCAAATCCAGCGATGTGAAGTGTCAAAGGGAGGAAACATGTGGACTGTTACACCCCCAAGTGGTGGTAATGAAACAAATAAGGACTTTAAGGATTTACCCGTGGAAAACTGTACTGCTAATCCCCTGTGGGAATTTCGCAATGTCGATATGTGGTGTATGGATTAGATGGGGCAGGGGGGTTCCTAACCCAGTGGAGAATATCAAATTTATCAGGAAATATTGCATGGTATTTCTTAAAATATGCCATAATGAATGACAGTGGGAAACAGTCATTCAGACATGTGGTTTATCACAAAGGGCCCAAAAATATAACTCTCTGGCCTCCTGGGATGTTTGGGTTATGGGGCCCCACAATTGGGGTGTGGTGTTACCATGTGTAATCATAATGGTACCTCCATAGAGGACAATCCTTAGGCTTGCAGTTATGTACATACCAGACTGGGCATGAAGTCTCCCCTGGAATACTGGGAATATGACAATTTAACCGCTTTGCAGAATATAACCCTATAGGTAATGTGGATGCCAAGCTAGAAGGATCCTGATTTAAGCTGGCTACAACCTGGAGCTGGAAATGCTTCCTTATGGGCAAATGTGTGGGAGTCATTGTGGGAGCAGGTGCAACCAGAGCTCCTCAATGTGTCCTTTCAGTCCATTACATGAATGGGTGGTACACTCCAGAGAATGGTGGGTGGATCGGGAACACCCCAACTACAGCACATACATAGAAGGGTTAAAGCAACAATTTAATTGGTGGGTGAAGGGATACACATGGAATTGTCGCTCCAGAAGGAATCTATTGGCAGTACGAACCACAGGGTTGGGTGTATGGACTCTGGGGGACCATTGGGTAACTAAGTAATTAATAAGCCAAAATGTAAAACTTCAACAACAAATCAATGAACTACTGGCACAGAAACTATCTGCAATTGCAATGGGATGGAAAAGGGCAGCAGAGGTGAACCTGCACTTAACTCAATGAACAGGGAACCTTGTGACATGGGTGGGGGATGGCTTCAAAAGGCTAACTTGGGGGGAAAAGGTGTGTATGGGAATGCAAAATGCTCAACTAGGGGGCTAGCACCTGGGTAATAGTTGCAGTGGTACCTTGGAATAAGACGGCAACTAGGGTGGTCCCCATGAGCCCTATGGGAATAATAAGAAAGGGAGGAGCTCACTGGAAACCACTAGGGAATAAATAGGAAAAATGCAATGGTGTAAAATAAACAATAATTCAGTTAAGTAATTGTTTGTCCAAAGAAAATATTTAAATGTGCCCCTCCCCAATAGCCATAAAGGAGCAGACCCAATGGCCTGTGTCAGGGGTGAACGATTGGGTGTAATGTATATAGGTATGGAGTGTTCTGCTGGAAATGTGCTCATTTCTGTCATATAACACTTGGGAGTACAAGTGCACCAGCATCTGGCACAATTACAAACACTTATACATGCTGCCATTGGGACTTTGGTGCATAAATGGATCTATGGAACTCATTGCTGTGGACAATCGAACCAGTGCAATTCCATACCAAGCGGTTGAGCTGGTTTGGACAATACCCCATTTCTCTATGAATATTCAATGGACTCATGATATGTACAAGAGCACATGAACACTGCAGGGGCAGCTCCAGGCCAAGCAATACCAAACACTGGTCTTGGAAGCCCACGCCCTTCGAGGAATGAATGCCTTCCAACTAGCTACTAAACTGCCTGCTAATTGTACTTGGACTAATGTAGCCTGTGCCTTTGAACGGGCCTAATGGACACTCATTCACTTCTTGGTCATATTACTCATGTTATAAGGGTCTTATTCATATTAATTATATTATTGATTGTATTCATGAGGTGCTTAAGGTTATGTGCTGCCTTAGCCTTTCCCCGAAAGCCATACTTGTAAATTCAGCGGCTTACCCCTTTTATGACCCGTCTTCTCTCTCTGCCTGTAGCATTACCGGTGGACTAAGGCATCCGACTAACCGGAGCCAGCGCCTCCAGCTTGAGTGTTCCATCATTCAGTTTACGGGAAGAAGAGGTGCCTAGGCTCTTCTTTGAAGAAAATGGGGGAGTGTTGAGGTATGTAAGGGTTAAGTAAAGACCGGGGTAACTGCTATCATGGTAATAGGGAGTGAGGCACAAGCAAGCACTATTTCTTCACTTGATAGGTAAAGTTGCCATCCTTTTTCCTTCCCTTCTGTTTGTTAAGGATAGATAAGCGTTGCAGCTGCATGAGGAATATGGTTGTCTGAAGGATACCCTTTGTGTGAAAAAGTGTCATCTCTCCCACTCCCTTCCTCTCCCAGCTACATCAACAAGCTCAGAGTCATGACCCTTCCTCCCTCCCCTGTGAACTGCTGATTAAGGGAACTTGTGGCTATAATTACTGCAAAGAAATGTATCTTCAAGGTGAAAATGTCTGTATAATATGCTTAATGCTGTAAACAGTAAATAGGGGCAGGTAAAATTATATTCAGTATATAGTTATTAATATTCATTATATGGGCATTCATATTATCAAATAAGGGTTTTGGGGGTGTTGTAGTAAATGTGACTATTTACATATGAACTTAGATAAACGAGTGTGATGTGATTAACTCAGGGCTTACTCAACAACTGGGTTGAGGGGAACAAGTACCGCAATAAAGAAGCCCACTTACTCAATCCGCCTCTGCGTCCTCCTGCTCATTCTAACAAGAATCACAGAATATTAGGGTTGGAAGAGACTTCAGGAGGTCATCTAGTCCAACCCCCTGCTCAAAGCAGGACCAACACCAACTAAATCATCCCAGCCAGGGCTTTGTCAAGCCAGGCCTTAAAAATCTCCAAGGATGGAGATTCCATCACCTTCCGAGGTAACCCAGTCCAGTGCTTCACTACCCTCTTAGTGAAATAGTTTTTCCTAATATCCAACCTAGACCTCCCCCACTGCAACTTGAGACCATTGCTCCTTGGTCTGTCATCTGCCACCACTGAGAACAGCCTAGCTCCATCCTCTTTGGAACCCTCCTTCGGGTAGTTGATAAACATAAGATATCAGTGCTGAAATGATCCTATATAGATCTGACAGTTTCATTTCACTGGCCTATGTACACACAGGCTCAAGGATTGTAAGGCCGAGTTTAGGCCTCAATGGTCATTACCGGAGCTCACACACACATGCATTCAACCACTCAGAAGAAGGCCCACATCTGTGCAGTTATGGACACAGGACCTAATTCAGCTGTGCTCTGAGCTGGCATACTTCCCCTGCTGTCATATTGCAGCACACTCACATCAGGATAGATGCATGCTGGGTTCTGCTCCAGGGTATGCCCCTAACCTGCTGTGTGACCTTGTGGAAGTCACTTCATCATGATTTCCCTGCCCATAGAATGTGGGTGATGCTCACCTTCCTCCACGGGCAGTGCTGATAGGAGGGAGGCACAGACCTGCAAGCCATTATTACTAGTGCATGTAGATGTCAGATGTCAGCATTTCCGTTTGAGATCCCTCATCCCTCCTATAACATGTGTCTGTCCTGAGCTGCACAAGCCAGGGAGGGTGGAGAATGACCCTGGAGAGAGCAGAGTCCTTTCACTCCATAACACTGAAGGATGTACTGCACCAGGGAACAGCCTGCCCTGCACCATTCTCCCAGTGGGATTGGTGTGCAGTGCAGAGGTGGAGTCCTGCCCCAGCTGTTAGCACCTAGGCTAGGACAACAGCAAGCACTCACAAGGGGCTAGTAAGTGCAACAAG
The DNA here is from genome assembly GCF_013100865.1 of Trachemys scripta elegans. NCBI lineage: Eukaryota > Metazoa > Chordata > Testudines > Emydidae > Trachemys > Trachemys scripta. The sequence goes on from NC_048305.1 coordinate 40,696,233, forward strand.
GTACAATCCACAGGACATTACCCCATCGGCCACAGGATTCCTGCAGCTCCTTCTCACTGCCCTGGCCAGGGGGCTGTGACCCCACACCTTGTCTAGCTGGAAATCTGGAGTGCAGCTGTCACCAGAGGTGACCTTCCCAACACGTGGTGGCCAATTCTGTACATTGCACTGAGGAATGGAGGGAGTTAGATTATCCCAAAATCAACAAGTTTCAGCTCTTCCCCAAAGGGCATAAGTGATGGGAGAACACAGGGCTCAGGGAAAGGCTGCCTCGGCTTGTGTCTTCTGTGGCCTTGGGCCAGAAGAGCGACTGTCAGGGTGACTTGGTTCCTGTGTGGTTTGCTGAAGCCCATTACACAACAGAGGAAGCACATGGCTCTAGCTGCTCCCACTGAGAACAGCAACTGCCAGAGAGAAGTAAACAGAACATGCTTGTGTGCCCCTTTCCCAACACTGCTACCACTGAGTAGCGGCTCAGGGGCGCTATTGGGGTGGCCTGTGCTTCCCCTTCCCCCCCAGACAGTGCCTGTGTGGTTCTCCCTGCGGTGCTGGCTGATTGAGGGTGGCTGGGGCATGCAGCCAGCAAGGCAGAGGCTACAGACACAGGGCACAACCAGCCCTCAGAGCCACCCACCAAGAGTCTGGGAGAGAGGTCTCGCTTCTTCCACCAATGGGCCCAGCAAGTGCTTGGCAAAATGGCTGCTAACAGGCAATCCTTGGCCAGGCCCTGGCAAGCCCAGGGGAGCATGGCCATGTTCAGCTCCAGGAACCATGGCAAACAAGGGAAATGGCTGTAGCCTATATGGGCGCCTTGCTGACCAGGAGCCAGCAATGGCTGGGGAGCCTTACATGAGAGGGAAGCTGGAGCTCTAGCGAGCTGGAGCTTGGCTAGTGGAGGTCCCACTGTCTGTCTGTCTGTCCCCATCCTCTGGGCACAACACGTGGGAGACACCAGCTACACGCTGGAGGAGCAGAAGTAAGGTGGAGAGCTCCTTGTGATACACATGGGAGAGTGAGCCAGCCCTCATCTCCCGCCCCAGGTAATACTCCCAGGATCAGCAGCAGCTATGGGGCCCATCTACACTACAACCTGAGATACTCAAGGGTGCCATAGCAGGGGAGCCTCTAGCTGAGCCAAACATGAATAAATAGCTACTTAGCTTGGCTCTCAGGGGAAGGCGCAGCCCCTTGGTTCTGTGTTTGTGCAGCACCAGGCGCAGTGGGATTTTAACTATATCTGTAGAACTGTCGCTCTGCTGATCTCTGCAGCTACAGCAGCATCTCCCAGTAAAATGGCTGAGCAGCAGAGCTGCAGGAAGGGATTTGACAGTCAACTGATGACAGCTCTGCTCCAACCATTTATCAGGCAAAGAAGCATATCCCAGTTCCTGTCTTCAGCCAGGTGCCAATCTTCTCCCACTGCCCCCACTCCACCCCACAGCTGTTCTCTGAGAGAACACTGCCTGGCACCCGGGTGGAACAAGCAGAGTGCAGCAGGAAGTGCCTCTTCAACCCTGTGCAGGAAGGTGAAGGCTGCAGTGGCAAAGCCATTTCCCATTGAGCAAGTCACATAGTTATTGCCTCCTGGTGGATTGCTCAATCCTGCCAGCTGCACAGCTCCACCGTCCTTTCACTAGAAGACACATGCTGTGCTTTTCTGAGGCCCTTTCCTCCTGCTCCCACAATACTTCCCTATCTTTGCAGAGCAGCCCCCTGAAACCCAGCTCCCAGGGCTCTTTTTGTTCAGGTTGGCAGGCCTCAGGGATAGGAGGCTTTGCCAGCCACAGCCATGGAGCCAGACTCTTTGGCTAACCAGGAGCAGCACATGGAGGTCCCTGGTTTAACCCCAGGAGCCGGCCAAGATGGTAGCAGCTGGCCTGTTTTCCAGGCACTGGAGTGTCTCCAGTGTGCTGCTTGAGAGCAGCTGCTAATGGCTGGGCTGCTCTTTGGCTGTTCTCCAGCCTGGGAGCAGATAAGGGCTGGGATTTCCCAAGGGAGTTGGGCAGCTGGCTCCTGTGAAGATTTGCTGGGGTTTGGGCACCTTGCTGGGCTGCTGCGGGATCCCCAGCCCTGCTGCATTTGCTGTTTTACTAGGCTGGATTGAAAAAGCACAGTGGCTAGATGAGGGGAGCCTGTCCATGCCCGGTTCAGAGACTGACACCAGCCCCTCTACAAGGCGTACCCAAAATCAGACCACAGGACACACGTTCTTGTGGTGAAATGGGGATGGATGGTCTGCTCCGCTGCAGCCACTTTACACTACGTGGCACAAGTGGGCTTCCAGCTCTCCAAAACAGGCAGAGGCCTCCCCTGTACAGAGCTGGCATAGAGCCCCCTGTGCCAGATGCCACTGGCCTAGCTAGTATAGGGGGAGGAGAGGAATTGGGGGCATCCCAAGCGGGAAGTGGAGTTTAGAGTGCTGCATGAGAGTTGGCAGTGTCCCAGAAGAGACTACTGCTTGACTCTCCTCTGGCATTGGATCCTATGCCAGCGGCACAGGTGCAAGTGGTTTTCTTGCAATGCTAACTTGTGCCAAGACTGGGCAGCTCAGGATCCTGGAGCTTTCTGACCGGCCCTCCTCCCTCACTGCATCTTCAGATGCAGTCAAGGGTCTGGCCCTGGGAACCAGGTGTTTGCAGGTCAGGCTTCCAGTTTAAATTCAAATGTTGGTTCTTTGTAGATTCATAGATTCCAAGGCCAGAAGGGACCATTGTAATCATTTAGTCTGACCTACAGTAGCACACAGACCAGTGAACTGCCCCACTATAATTCCTACAGCAGATCTGTTAGGAAAACATCCAATCTTGATTTTAAAATTGTCAGGGATGGAGAATCCGCCACAACTCTTGGTAGATTGTTCCCAAGGTTAATTACTCTCACTGTTAAAATGTACACCTTATTTCCAGTCTGAATTTGTCTAGCTTCAGCTAGCAGCCATTGGATCATGTTCTACCTTCCTCTGCTAGACTGCAGAGCCTATTACACTGCTCTTCAGCCAAAATGCTTCAGAAATAAATGTAGTCAAACTTTACTAATTCTGGGTCACTGAGAACGAAAATGATGCTTAAAATTGTTGATTGGCTCTAGTTTTCAAGATATGCTATTGGGTCAGTATATACGACCCTTGATTTTGAATGGCGGAGGATAAGTGAGTTATAAAGGGAAGGGATCTCAATTTAAACCAGAAATGACTAAAATACATCTTTGACTGGATCTATGAATAAATCTATGACTGGGTTTGGACAGTACTTGCTTTTTAGGCAAAACAATGAATGATGCAATCTGAAGCTGGTATTGCGTCATACCTGATATGAATTGCATCATGTTATTCCTAGAAGTCATGGATGATGCAATCATAACGAAGCTTACATCACTCTGCTGAACAAATTGCCCTAGATCAGCTGCTGAGGCTGTTCACTTTGCTGTTCACTTTGCATAAAATGCTTGAATAGTCACTGGGTAAAGGGAGCAATAATGACTGCAGTCCATTGCTTAGGGCACCCACCTGGGACGCGGGAGAACCCACTTCCAGACCTTATTCCAAAGTTGCAATTTGAACCTGGGTCTCTGATATCACAGAGCAGTAGTCCTAAACACTGGGCTAAAGGTTACAAGGGGGACGCCGCCTCCTCTGCCAGTCTGTGACACTAGCTCTTCAAAAATGCTCAAAAATTAAACATTTTGGGTCAAAATGGAGTTTTTTGATTTGCCAAAAAATTTTTAAAAAATTGATTTGTTCTACCGAACCTTCCCCGCCCCATCAAACTGAAAAGTCAGTTTTTCACCTAGCTCCACCTATGACACCTGACAGGAGGCACTTAAATGCAAATCTCTATGCTGCCTATTGACAGCTTCCTGGAACCCAGCAGCAGTGCAAAATGTAATTCCTAGAAGTTAACCCTGATGTTGGCTGGTTTCTCCAAACCTCCATTTGCACCCCTTCCTCCAGCATCCCCTGCTATTTGGTGGCTACCACTCCATCACACAGAATACTAGAGCTGGGATCACTTTCTGTCTACTGTACCTTCTTACATTGTTGCCAGACTTCAGAATCCCCAAAGACAATCACTCCCCCAAACCAGGGATGTCTTTAATAGTTCTTGCTCCATATCTAATCAGCCTATTATATAAATTCTTAAAAAAGAAAGTGTATTGACACACACTAGCCCAATCTTCCTGACAGCTAGATTCCATGCTAAAGGGCTGAGATTCTACAGTGCAGCAATGTCACTCTTCTTAATTTGTGTTGGCATTTGAACTTCAGAAATATTCTGATTTACAGCTTTGAACGGAGCTGGTATTCTCAATGCTTTGCATTCTGTAATTGCAGGCTTTGGATGTCCTGGGGATTCTCCTTCTGTACCTTGTTTACAGACAATAACAAACACTATTTATCTCTAGCCTCTGTTTACCAGAAGCTGGGAATGGACAATAGGGGATGGATCACTTGATGATTCTGTTCTGTTCCTGTTCTGTTCATTTCCTCTGAAGCACCTGGCATTGGCCACTGTTGGAAGACCGGATACTGGGCTAGCTGGACAATTGGTCTGAGCCAGTATGGCCATTCTTAGGTTTTTATTGTAAAACTCAATCTATGGCAGGTGCATTTGTCTACTCTTCCCTCCATGCCCCTAGGCCTCTCTTACCAGTGACACTTCTAGCAGCACAACCTACTTGTGCCCAGTCGCTCTCTCCTTTGACTGCCCTGAGCCAGGCACTATTTACTATTTGCCTCATTTATTGGGACTCAGAGAGTCTGATGTGTGGAAACTTCTTTCAAGTATAGCCCTGACTATGTGATCATCAGCTTTGTTTTCTTTGACTCACAGAATCATAGAAGAATCATAGAAGATTAGGGTTGGAAGAGACCTCAGGAGGTCATCTAGTCCAACCCCCTGCTCAAAGCAGGACCAACACCAACTAAATCATCCCAGCCAGGGCTTTGTCAAGCCAGGCCTTAAAAACCTCTAAGGATGGAGATTCCACCACCTCCCTAGGTAACCCATTCCAGTGCTTCACCACCCTCCTAGTGAAACAGTGTTTCCTAATATCCAACCTAGATCTCCCCCACTGCAACTTGAGACCATTGCTTCTTGTTCTGTCATCTGCCACCACTGAGAACAGCCAAGCGCCATCCTCTTTGGAACCCCCCTTCAGGTAGTTGAAGGTTGCTATCAAATTCTTCCTCACTCTTCTATTCTGCAGACTAAATAACCCCAGTTCCATCTGCCTCTCCTCGTAAGTCAATGTGCCCCAGCCCCCTAATCATTTTCATTGCCCTCCGCTGGACTCTCTCCAATTTGTCCACAACCCTTCTGTAGCGGGGGGGGGCCAAAACTGGATGCAATACTCCAGGTATGGCCTCACTGATGCCGAATAGAGGGGAATAATCACTTCTCTCAATCTGCTGGCAATGCTCCTAATACAGCCCAATATTCCATTGGCCTTCTTGGCAACAAGGGCACACTGTTGACTCATATCCAGCTTCTCATCCACTGTAATCCCCAGGCCCTTTGCTGCAGAACTGCTGCTTAGCCAGTCGGTCCCCAGCCTGTAGCAGTGCATGGAATTCTTTCTTCCTAAATGCAGGACTCTGTACTTGTCCTTGTTGAACCTCATCAGATTTATTTTGGCCCAATCCTCCAATTTGTCTAGATCACTCTGGACCCTATCTCTACCCTCCAGCTTATCTACCTCTCTCTGCCGCTTAATGTCATCTGCAAACTTGTTGAGGGTGCAATTCATCCCATCAGCCAGATCATTAATAAAGATGTTGAACAAAACCAGCCCTAGGACCAACCCCTAGGGCACTCTGCTTGGTACCAGCTGCCAACTAGACATCGACTCATTGATCACTACCTGTTGAGCCTGACAATCTAGCCAGCTTTCTATCCATCTTATAGTGCATTCATACTTCTTTAACTTGCTTGCAACAATACTGTGGGAGACCATGTCAAAAGCTTTGCTAAAGTCAAGATACATCACATCCTCCATTTCCCCCATATCCACAAAGCCAGTTATCTCATCATAGAAGGCAATCAGGTTGGTCAGGCATGACTTGCCCTTGGTGAATCCATGTTGACTGTTCCTGATCACCTTCCTCTCCGCCGAGTGCTTCAAAATGGATTCCTTGAGGACCTGCTCCATGATTTTGCCAGGCATTGAAGTGAGGCTGACCGGTCTGTAGTTCCCTGGGTTCTCTTTCTTCCCTTTTTAAAATATGGGCACTATATTTGCCTTTTTCCAATCATCCGGGAACTCCCCCGATCACCATGAATTTTCAAAGATAATGGCCAATGGCTCTGCAATCACATCAGCCAACTCCCTCAGCACCCTTGAATGCATTAGATCTGGACTCATGGACTTGTGCATGTCCAGCTTTTCTAGATAGTCCTTAACCTGTTCTTTCACCACTGGACTGCTCACCTCCTCTTCATACTGTGTTGCCCAGTGCAACAGTCTGGGAGCTGACCTTGTCTGTGAAGACTGAGGCAAAAAAAGCATTGAGTACTTCAGCTTTTTCTGCATCATCTGTCACTAGGTTGCCTCCCCCATTCAGTAAGGGTCCCACACTTTCCCTGACCTTCTTCTTGTTGCTAACATACCTGAAGAAACCCTTCTTGTTACCCTTCACATCCCTTGCTAGCTGCAACTCCAATCGTGCCTTGGCCTTCCTGATTATGTCCCTGCATGCTCTAGCAATATTTTGATATTCCTCCCTAGTCATCTGTTCAAATTTCCACTTCTTGTAAGCTTCCTTTTTGAGTTTAAGCTCACCAAAGATTTCACTGTTAAGCCAAGCTGGTCGCCTGCCATATTTGTTATTCTTTTTGCACACAGAAAACTCCCTGAACAACTGCCAAGTTGACTTTGCAGCCTGCCAAGCAATACTTGCATTTCTTTCCTTCTTTTAATCCCGCACTCCATATGCATTTGATACCACCAAATTACTGAGAATTAACAAAGCCCAGCCCTGTTGGTATATATTTACTCCATTAAAATGTACAATTCTACGCAAAACATTTTGCAAAGGGAAGATGGTTAGAGTCTGGCACACAATTCTAGGTTTGATTTACATTGGCCAACTGCCTCATAGTTTTTACTGGACTGCACTGCAGGTTCCTCCTTTTGTCTGGTATTCATTCTTCTGGAGCCAAGGGCAATTCTTTGGAATCAGAAATGTGTGTAGGTAAGGGTGTTCTTATTTTGCTTTTGGTTGGAAGTGGGTAGAGTAATTCCTGGCAAAAAAATCCCTCCCAGGACTATTTTACCTGGAAGCAGGACAGAACAAAAGACTTCAACAGAGTACAGAGCAATCCTAGATGAGACACAGACAATGGGACCTAGTTCTGAAGGTTTAATGAGAGAAAAGAGAGGAAATTGGAAAACTTGGGGAAATGTATTCACTATCCTACCAGGAACCCTGCATTCTAATGGCTGTGGGAAGGGGGAGAAAAGGACACCCCCATATCCCATGCCTCACACGTACAAGACAATAGTTATTCAACCCAGCCTAAAAATGAACACCCTGTAATTAGCACAGTATCAGACAAAGCATTCCATTCTGGGAGAGTGCTCAATTAAGTCAGCATCTAATTAGGCTCCAGTCTCCTAGAGTAATAACACCTAGTTCTTATACAGTGTTTTCCATCAGAAGATCTCCAGGTGCTCTGCAAAGGAGCTCAGTATCCTTATTCCCATTTTACAGATTCAGCAACTGGAGCACAGGGAGAGGAAGGGACTGTTAGAGCGCTTTCCCTTCACCCTCTTCCCAGGTTCTTGTCATGCAGTCAGAAAGCAGAAGACCAGAAGTCTGAAGTGCAGGCAATGTGATGTTTATCGGGGTTAGTTCGAAGCAAACATATCCATAGCGCTATAAGCTGGCAGAATCTGTTCCCCAGTGTTCTGTTCCCAGCTCTGATGCCACGGAGCATTTACCCCATGTCCCCCTTCCCAGCTCTGATGCCACAGAGCCATGCCTGTGTCCTCGTTCCCCATTCCCATTTCCCACCTCCTCCTCCTTAGCAGGCCCAAATATACCTATAATGCACACCCCCGGTCCCACCCCTTACAACTTATGGCCATGTTCCGTTTTGGAGGATTGTGAGTCTAGGGTCTTGGTCTCACCTCTTTTGTATCCCATGGGAGGGGTGAGGAGTGAGGTTGTGCTCTGGCCAAGGCTAGGCATTTCTTTGGCCTTTTAGTGTTTCTTATGCCTCCCACCCCCATCCCCCTTGCCCCTCCTAACTGGTTGCATGACCTTAGCTTGAGAAAGGAGCCAGGAAGCCTTTCAGTGTATGCTCATATATTATACTCCCACCATGCCCCATAACACTTTAGCTTCATCTCTTATCTTTTCTCATTGTACTAAAAGCCCCATCTGGTTGTGGGAAACGCAACACACAGTGTCTTTGTTCATTGTTCTTCGCACATATTAGTATAAGATATAAGAGTATCAAAAAGTCAAACCCAAGCTTGTATCTCAGGCTGACAAACAAGCCTATATACTAACAGAAACTTGCCCAAGATTCCCCTGCAGCCTAGCCCAGGTCTTCTGAGTCCAGTCCTATGCTCTGTCCACTAGACCAGCTCAGACATATTTCATTTTGTCCTTTCAATTTAATGTATCGCAGCCAGTGCGCCAGGGACAGCTATTGTGGGTCTGCTTGAGCATTTCTAGTCTAGTCCCACTGTGCTTTGGCTTGGTGCTTTCTCTCACTCCCACCTTCTGGGATGATGTTTTTTAGCCCGTCAACAAGACTGAGGAGGCTGGGTCCCAATGCCAAAAGTGACTGAGACACTGGGAGCCTGGGTCTGCCCTAAGTCCCCATGGACATCAGTGACTAAGGTGCTAAGTCACTTGGGTGAGCCGGGCACAGTCCTTCATCTGGCAAGGTTCCAAGAGAACAGGGCTGGATCACTGTGTCCTGGCTGGGATGGGTGGGCCCATGGGGGACTGAAAGGAGCAGCTTGCAGTCTGAAGAGATTTGAGAGACTCTATTTCTGGGGCCAAGAGGCTACTTCACCCCATCTCAAGGTGTCACTTAGTCTAGTCTAGTCCTGGCAGATTCTTATACTGCACTCATCTCTGAAGCATCCATGCAGCGTCCAGTTGGGAAATAAGGACTGGGACTGACATCTGTCATGTGGTGTTTGTTCTCTCATTCTCTCCATGGGGCAAAATCATGTGCAGTGGCATGTCTTGTTTTGGTAATATTTTATATATAGATATTTACATACACTGCTCTGTGTTTCCAGTAGAGAAGGTAGGTCTGCCCCAGGCTCCTGGTCCTTGCAGCAGGATTGGGGAGGTTTGGGATGGATCTGAGTTTGTGGGGAAGTTTGTTCCACTGTCTGGGGCCAGCCGCCGAGTAAGTTCTGTCTCCTGCACAGCTGAGCTTTACCCTGGTGATAGAGAGTCCACTGGGCCAGACGAGCGGAGCTGTCACCCACAGTCTCATCCCTGGGCCCAGGCCATGGAGCATCCTGAAGATAAGGGCCGAGCTTCCACCCAGCCTGTCCCACTGGCTGGCACTTGGGGGTCCTAGCTATGGATCTTCCCACTCCCTGCTCCATTGCACGCAGACAGGGTGAATCAGGAGTGCAGCCCCTCTTCTCCACTTGTGCCGGGATCTGCAGACTCTAGATGGCTGTACAGGGGCTGTCCTTCCCCCCTCCCTCTGCCCCCCACATGCCACTGCATAGAGTCCTTGGGACTAGGGACAATGGATGGGACTCACAAAGGTACTTAGATGCTGTGACACTCAGGCCCCTTGGCAAAGGGGCCCCTGTTCTTTCCAAACAACTTTCATCTCAGACCTAACAAATTCACTACACCAATCATGTATTGCAGGGTATTTATCCATAAGGGGTAACATGTAAGGTATCTACAGAAAGCTCATAACTTGTCAAGGCTCACAATCATTGTGAGATGTGGGTAAGGTAACATTTAAGGAATAATGTAACTATATTGACAGTTTGCTTGGCCTCGGAGTAAAAGTTAGTCCCCAGGAGGGTAATGTGCCTTAGTGATAGCTGTCACCTCTCCCTGGTTAGCCGGTGATGTAATGCCAGCCTCAGTTGTCTAGTCTTGCTCCATCCCAAGACTTTCAATGGCAAACCCTCAGAGACAACTGCAAACAATCAAAACCACTTGGCAGTAAAAAGGGAACATTACAACAGACGGTGACCACCCTGCCTGGGAATAGAGACAAAAGACTTTTTCAGTGTAACACTGAAGGGGAGAGGCCCCCTGAATCCATTAATTGAGGAGACATCTTGCTGAAGGGGGTGTTTCATGAAAGTTTGGATCCTGGTTCCTGTGACACTCGCCAATTCTGCAACAGACTGAACTCGGGGTGTGGGGGGGGGCTACTTTTCCAGCTAGGAAAGGGAACTATTGATAAGTGTGGCCCTAGCAGGATCAGCTGCATCTTTTTTGCCGCCCCAAGCGGAGAAGAAAAAAAAACCCCGATTGAGCTGCCACTGAAGTGCCACTGAAGAGGAAGAGAGGGAGTGAAGGACCCGCTGCCAAATTGCCGCCGAAGACCCAGACGTGCCGCCCCAATAATGGACGGAGTGCCGTCCCTTTCTATTGGCCGCTCCAGGCACCTGCTTCCTTCACTGGTGCCTGGAGCCAGCCTGAGCCCTAGTTTGCATTTTATGATTTTGTTTTGTATTGTAACCACCTGGTTTCAACTGCTCTCTTGTTTCTAATGGAATCTGTATTCTCTCTTAAATAAACCTTCTCTTGTTTCACTACAAGTGCTGCATGGTTTACAGGAGCAATGATTTAAGGTGAAACTGGTGAAGTAGGATATGTTGCTCCTTTGGGGGCAGAGGATCTGGGTTTTCTGGAAGTAGCCAGCATCAGGGGCTGGATATCACAGGGGAATGCTTCAAGGGGACTGGGGTGCACCTGTGAGGCAGACAGGGCTGGCCTAACCCATAGGAGAGTGCTTGAATGGCTGACGGGCTGGTGGGGTTAGAGAGCTAACCCCAGCCACCACTGTAAGGCTCCCTCTGGTTAGAGGGTGACTCACAGTCCTGGGTACCCTAAGAATATCACAGGCACCTAAACCCCAGACATAAGCACCTAGGTCTGGGGTTTAGGTACCTAAATCTCAGTTTGAGGCTTCAATGAGATCCACAAAAATCCCACTGGCCCATGTAGACACCTAAACTCATTTGGCACCTATGTTTTCAGGGAAAAGTCCCCTCCACACCTAAGTTTGTGCCTTGGGGCATGTGCCCTGCTGCCTCCCTCTAGGCGCTTGGGTACTTAGCTCCTGCCTAAGCCCCAGTGTGATCTGTGAATTGGGAAAAGACAGGTGCCATCTGACTTGCATGCAGGGCCTGATCCAGTACGCTTGCTCAGAGGCCACCTAATGGAGCAGGTCCCATCGAAGTCTGGCTGACAGAGAAGGAGGTGGTGGTGTCTACCGTATGGCTTCTAGCCCACTGGTTAGGACACTCAGCTGGCCTGTGGGAGCCCCAGGTTCAATTCCCCCATTTGCTTGCGGGGGAGAAAGGATTTGCACAGGTGTCTCCCACCTCTCAGGAGAGGTTTCCTAACCACTGGGCTAAGGGATATTCTGAGGGATACCTCCCAGGTCAGTCCCTATCCAGGCTTCACAGTCACGCTCTCTCTGGCCCAATGACTCTTCAAGCTGTGACTCGATGTGGGGGGGAGGAACAGGAAAGGGATGCAATGAGGTTCTGCACACATGAAAGGAAGTGCTGCAAGACACAGCCAAGTAGAGAGCTGGTTTAAGTCGTCTCGGTCCAGGGATTGAGCGAGAGGAGAGTGAAGGCTGGCAGGTCGGCACTGGAGATGGTAGGTCTAGCACCTTCTTCTACCTGGGGATGTGGCTGGATTCACCTGCGCAGTGTTTAGGAAGAAGTGAGGCAGGCAGAGGAGCTGCTGCTCACAAGGGAGAGCTACAAGCTGGCTTCTTAGCGACAGCCCTCACCCTCCACCCCAGGCACCTCTGATTGTGGGTACAGGGGACAGTGCCAGGAACAGAGACCCCAAATGGCCCCCAGAGCAGGACTCTGCATGGGCAACAGGGACGATGCCCTGACAGTGCCCCACAGACTGCTGCAGAAGGAAACTCCAGGTGGTGAGGCGGGCTGAGTTTTCTCCTATGCTCAACTCTCCAATATTAATTGAAATGAGACCACCCAGCTCCAACCAGCAGAGCCCCACTGCCCAGCCCTGAGTTGTCAAGGGAGTCCCCATCCCCCCTCTGTCCAGCTCTGAGCTGTCAGGGGAGTCCCATCCTCCCCACCCCCCCACCCCGTTGCCCAGCCCTGAGCTGTCAGGGGAGTCCCCCCTCGCTGCCCAGCCCTCACATACCCAGAGGAGCCCCCCCAGCCCTGAGTGAGCAGGGGATCCCCCTCCCCACTGCCCAGCCCCGAATGGCCAGGGAGAACCCCCCCACTCCCTTCTGCCCAGCCCTGAGCTGACAAAAAGAGCCCCCTGCCCATTTCCCAGCTCTGAGCTACCTGGGAAAGCCCTCCCCATCCCTGAGTTGCCAAGGGAGTCCCCCCACTGCCCAGCCCTGAGCTGAGGAGAGCACCCTCATGAACCCTCACCCAGCTCTGAGCTGCCCAGGGAGAGCCCCAGCCCTGAATAGCCAGGGAGTGCCCCCCCCCCCGCCCCCCCCTGAATGGCCAAGGAGACCCCCCCCCCCCCCGCTGCCCAGACCTGAGCAGCCACAGGAGCCCCACCACCACCCAGCTCTCAGCTGCCAGGGGAGCCCCCTCTGCTGCCCAGCCCTGAGCTGACAAGGAGAGCCCCACCCACTTGCGCCCAGCCCTGATCTGCCGGGGAGCCCTCCCACCCAGCACTGAATGGCCAGGGAGAGAAACACACACACACACACCGCCCAGCCCTGAGCTGATAAGGAGAGCCCCCACCCACACTGCTGTGCAATTGGGATTTCACTCAGTCACCTGAGCTGGGAGGCTCTCTTTCCCCCAGCAAACCCATGAATATCCCCTGCACATCAGCTGGAGATCCCGACCTGGGCAGCAGAACTAAAGGTTAAAAACTGCATGGGGGCCCTCTTCCCCTGCTTTCCCCTTCCCTCCCTTTCTGCCTTCCTCCAGAGCTCCTACATTAATGACTTTGCTGAACGCTAGCCAATGGCTCCTTGTGCCCCCCAATTCCAGCCAGGTGGCTGGTATAGCTGAGCTTTGTGGGCGTCAGTGGAAAGAGCTGGCACACAGGCGGTGGAATAGCAGCAACCACAGCATGAGGATTGGTTGGGAAAGTGGAGATGGGCTACCAGAGATGGCCTCATTCAAAGCCTCCCTGCCATCCAAAATATAGCATGGAGCCTCTCAGGCCTAGGAGGCTGCTTGAGGAGCCAGCCAGCCACCCCCGGGAAGCTGAGACCTGGATGAGAGGAGCAGCCAGCATTACAACCCTTGCCACACAACCATCCTAACTTAACTGGTTCAGACCACACCACTCCTTTCCCCCAGATCTCTGGTCAAGGCTGGGCTCAGCCCCTGTTGGTAAGATGCCAGAGGGTACATCTGCACAGTGTTTTAAACCCATGGCAGTGCATTTCACAGCCCAGGCCTACAGACTCAGGTTCACAGAGCTCACACTATGGCCCTACACACAGCTATGTAGACATTCAGGCTGGTGCTGGATCCTGCCCTCTGAAGCCCAGGGAGAGGAGGGGCCTGCTGGGGCAGCTTGCAGCATTTCAGGTTTAGACCCATGGATGGTTCCCATTTTTTCTAATTCTAATATAACTCTATTACACCTGAATATTGCTCTGATTGACTGAGATGCTCAGCTGTTTATCTAATTTATGGACAAAAACTGCCTCTGTCCTTTGAGCTGAACTCATGACACTGACCAACAACATCTCACACTCATAGTCACGTTCTCCAGGATGTTCATTAACAACCTGTTGTGGAGATGATGTTGCTAAATCAAATCACTTGCCTAAAATTCCAACTGTTCCTTCTTCCCCTGTGGAGGCTGGCAACTCTTGCTCTTTGAGATTCTGCATTTTAGCTGCATTGTAAATATGAACTAATCAGAGATAGTGTCTGTGTCAGCCAGGTGTGTCCAACAGTGTCTGTTTCAGCTCAGTGTGTCAAATATGCCTGGACCTGACTGCTGTGAAGTACTGAGGGGTTTATGGACATGTTTTTCTGATCCCCCAGGGCAGCACTGTAGGACTCCGCTCCAGTCCAAGGGCTTGGGGATGTGGCTGGAATGTCGCCCGACTCCTGTGCTTTGCTGCCATTTGCTGGGGTAAGCCTTCCTGCAGGTCTTTGATGGCCTGCCCCTGACATTGCCAGGGGAGAATTCACAGACACATCCCTGGGAAAGCCCTGGGAGAGAAGTGGTATTGTTGTGGCACCAACAGTCACTCCTGGTCTGTCCAGGGACATTTTACTGGCAGGCATATTGAAACAGTTTCATTTGGGCCAGAATTCCCACCCTGGGGTGATTATTTAGAGACCTAAATCCTATTCCTCCTAATCCCTTCTTTTTGCCCCTCCTGTATTCCAGAAACCAGTAGAGTCCCTAGAAATTACCTGAGAAACACAGCCTCCTGAGGTTATGGGAGCAAGGCGCTTCCACCCTAGTTACAATGGAGAGGCCTTCACACGGGCCTGCTTGGCTTCCCAAAGCAGCTCACAGTTCCCCAGCCAGGACAGGGGCCGATGAACTCCTCTGCACAGGCATGGTGCAAGCCAGCTCTCTCCTCTGACTGCATTGAGAATGTCTGGACCCCATTTCCAGCATCGGCACCAGCAGCAGTACAAGTGTTGGTGCAGACAGAGTGCAGGGGGTTGACACCTGTTGTGGATTAGAGGGTATGGGCCATACCCTGGTATTTAAACCAGGCCCTGGGAGTAACCCCTTTAGTGTGCCAGACTTTGAAGGGCAGGCCACATGACTCTATTACTGCAGGCCTGGGCCTTCAGACTCCAGCACCCCTATTTCTCACTGTGGCTCTCTGCAGCGAATCCAGCCAAGATCAGACACCTGAGAGAGCCTGTCCCCTTTGAGGGAGCAATGCACCCAGCAGATTATGTGGCAGCCTTTTTAAAACTAGGTAGCTTTGATTAGTTACCTGGAATCTAGCATCAGTAAGTCTTTACTCAGCATGAGACAGCCAAGCTTCAGAGTCCATATCAGTAGGAGCAATGGTTTTGCCATGCCCTGATTCTCCGGGGTCCTTCTTTACTCTCTCTGACCCTGTCTGTGTGAGTCCATCTGCTCATCACAGCAACCTTAACAGACAACCACTTGCCACCTCATCCCTTTGTCTCCACCTATGGCCTTTTCACTCTGATTCCCTGAAGAGGTTTGGAGGAAGTTAAGCATTAATGGCCCAGTATTTGGTTCTTCCCTTATCAATGTAGGGTCTCCAGTTCCAGCCAGTTCTTGCTAAGCTCTCTGGTTCCAAGGAGAAAAACCCTTTCCACCCAGTCAGTAACACTATAAAGTGGAGACAGACCCCGAGATTTATAACAATTGTATAACCCCACATTCCTCATAGCACCTCTCAGAAATCCTGCTTGACACTGTGACTGTGTACAATTGTCTCCTTCCAAGTAGCCCCTCCAGTCATGCCATCTCCGGCTGGCACCCAGAACCCAGTTCAGGTAGGAGCTTCCTGGTGCACAAGATGATTGCTCCATACCTGGCCAGCCTGTGCTTGGAAAGCCCGCCTATCACATCTCCTCCAACAACAGATTGCTACTCACCTCTCCTGTGTGGATCCTCCCCTACCTGTTGCAGAGAGAGGAGAGCCCTCCCACACTCAGCTCTGCTCTCAGATACACAGACGCAATCCCCATTGACTGAGTCGCACCTGTGAATTGGAGGCTAGACCTCAGCCCACAGCTCTCCTAGTGGCATTTCCCATGAGGAATTAGCTGTGAAACGTGGCACGTGCTGTTGAAACATAGATGTGCTATGTACATATCTGGGACCAGTGGCATTAATTTCAATGGAGCTGTGCTGACACCAGACAAGGATCTGTCCCATAGTGGTATCTACACCACAAGAAACAGCAAGGAAAAGAATATTGTTCTTGGGCGAGTTCCTTGGTGCAGGCCTGTCTGTGCTAGGTATCGCTTTTCTCTTCTGTTTACTGGCTTGGCATCATTCGAACTGAAGAGTCTTTGATTTCTGTTCGGCCCCCAGCATGACCATAGGGCCTGGGGAACTACTCTGCCTGGACCTCTGCACAAAGCTGACCCTGACCCCAGGCCATTCAGCTGATTTGAAAATGTTCTGTTCACTTTTTAAATAACTGTTCATTCTTGCACTGCCAGGCTTGAGATCAGCACCAGTGCTGTCATATCGTGAGCAGGGCTGGGGAAAGCTGTGCCCCAGGGGAATCCCGCTGCATTATTTCAAGGGGCCTTAGAGGAGGATCAGAGTGTCACATTGCTGATTGCTTATCTGAGCCCTTTGTGAGGTCCAAAATAGAGATGGGCACCAGCTGCAGAATGCGGGGGGGGGGGGGGGGGCGGGAGAGGCAGGTGTCCTGAGCCACAGTGCTCCATGGAAATGGGAGTCTTGAGCTCTGGTTCACCCTATTATAGAGAAGAGGGAGGGGGAGAAGTTTGGATTTTGGGGGGTTGTTTGGGCTCATCTTTACTGTAAAGCATTTGAGGCGCATCCCTCATAACATTGGTGTGATGTTCACCAGGCAGAACAGGAATGACAAGCAGAGCTTGGTGGGTTGAAGAGACCTCAAATGGTGTGAAGATTTTCATCAGATAAACACCCAACATTCCAGATCCCAAACTGAATCCTCAGGACATCTTGTGTCAGCAACACTATGCTTTAATTCTCCAGGGAGGAGTTCTCTTGTGAGATTTTGAGTCCTTCTTATTCCAACCAGGCCAGAAATACCACAAGAACAGTGCTGAGTGCCATGATGCTTTGGAACTTCCACTTTCAGGCCCATCACTAGCAGATGTGCAGAGGGCCTCTAGCGCCACATGAAAAGTAATGGGAGGGAACAGCTTGCCAAGCTTCCTGAACTCCCAAAGGGCTCTGGATTTGGCTCTTGTGCAAATAAACCAATCCATCATGTCAGCACTCCCATGGATTCTTATGAAACTTCAACCACAAGTCTGGCTCTTTTTGGCTCATCTAAATGGATGCCAAAGTGCTGGTGGTTTCTGGGAAATCTTTACGCCGCATGAGGCAATGCTAAAAGTGGAGCTGGTTAGAAAGTTTCCATTAAAATGTTTTGTTAAAGAAAAATGCAGATTCAGCAAAATCAAAATTTTCTACAGGAAAATTTTGATGTTGTTGATTTTTTTTGATTTTCCATTGGGGAAAATCTAAATCAAATCTTTTGTTTCAAGTCAATGCAACCCAAGTCAGTTTGCTATTAACCTGCATCTATCTTTGGTGACACGCTGTCTCATGGGAGTTGTAGTTTGGGTGTTTCATGTCCCCATTTTATCCAAAAGGCCAGGCTCCTTGGCCAGACTATATCTCTCAAGATCCACTGTTGTCTTCCCTCTGATGGGACACATGTCTGTAGTTGTATCATGGGAGATACAGACTAGCCAGGGATGCAGACCTGACTTGAAGTGAAACATTTTGACTTTTCCTAATCAACATTTTTCTGAACTCTTTCATTTTGTGAAAAAAAAAAATTTCAACCTTTCGGGATGAAAACAAATGTTGAAATATTGGAATTTCATGCAGAAAAACATTTTTGTTGAGCTTTATCTCTAAGGGGCAAATCCTGAAGTTGTATTAAATCTATGGTGCAAGACTTTTGATCCATGCTTTGCAAATAAAGTGTATATGTTCCCTGAAATGAACACTAGTGAGCTGAGGGCAGATCCCTAGGCTGCACTGTTTGGAAGAAGATCTGACTTCAGGGCCATTTTCAGACAGATTTCCGTAACCATAGAGACACTGCGATATGGTGGTTGTTTTGTAGCTAAAAACCCTGGATCGCATCAAGTAATGATGAGAAATAATATAAATAGACACTGTGTTTCAGTAGTTCAGCTCTGTGACTAGTTTCAGCCTTGATTTGTAGTTCATTTTTATCTTTTCCTGATTTGTAAGCACTACCAGCTGGGCCAGTGTCTTCACAAAACTCAGTTTTACAAAGCTCTCCAAAAATGTCTTGTATATTTAGATTAGCTGCTAAAGCAGAGAAGTGCCAAACACCAGCAACTTATGAGAATGCTCAAATCTGGCTCTGGATCCAGACTTTGTTGCTGGCCTCATATGTAAAACTACAAAGGAAAAATTAAAATTAAAATTAAAATTGAGTTAATCCCATATTTCTGTGCCTGTGAAAAGAGGGCCTCGAGCACTTACATGAAGAAAAAATAAGTTTTAATGAACCTCCTTAAAAACAATTCCCCCTCTGGGAAATCCTTTTGGTTCTTCCTGGTGCACTGAAGGTATCCCAGCATACATCTTTCAGTGACAACAGCATGGAATCCATTTATGGATCACAATCAGACCTTTAATATTTGTGGTGTCTCATTTTGGGATATTTTCATTAAACTACAACCTACCAAAGGATTTCATAGAACGGGGCAGGAAAAAGAGTTGGTTAGTTAGCTATCTCTTAGCTTGTTAGCCTCTGCTGCGTGGAGACATTCAGACCAGAAATCAAAGCTTAAAGCCATTTTAATTTTTGCAGTTCACCTTTTACCAGTTTTCAATCCCTGTATTTCTTATTTCACTAAACTCTGCTAGTTAGGTAGAGACTCTCAGCATGAGATTTGTGATGTCAGATCCAAGAATAACACATATAGGTCATTAGAACTGGACTGATCTCTTATAGGCAGGCTGGTAGCACTGCCTATCATTAAGGTTGCCAATGCTTCCCATTATAAGATCCTGTTTTCAGTTGCTTATAACTTTACCAGGCTTTAACCATTTGGATTGACATTTTTCCAGATGGGTTGTCTGCCCCACGCTGAACTATTTGGAAAATTTCAACCAAAACAGTTCAGCCATTTCTAAGAATAAGGCTACGGAAACAAATATATTGTTTTGTTGATGTTCAAAAAATCTGGTGCCCCCATACTTTGGAGCAGGAACTTGAAATTTGGCAGGGAGTAGGTGTTTGCATCAGGAAGATGCCTGTGAAAATCTGCCCAAAATTTGGCCAAGTTATAAGCCTTTGAAAAATCGCACTTTGTACTGCTCAGTAGAGACTTTGATTTTAGCAGCCACATTCCCTGAAAATTCCATCTATAATATTGGTCATGCTCCAGCTCGGGGCTGTGCAGGATGCTCCCTGTAATTGCAGCTCTGGGCTGAGCCAGGTACTGGAACTGAGAGAAGAGAGGCTGTCTCTCCTAGGCTCTCAATGCCCGCTCTCTGAGCTCAGGCAGCACGAAGCAGGAAGCTTCCTTATTTGAAGGCAGAGGGGCAAGAGCCAGACCTGCAGTGGGTGGGGATGGCAGAAGGTGTAGATTGGGAAAAGGAGTCCAGGGGGAAGACTGGGACTGGAGGTTTGCATCGGAGAGAAAAAAACTGGGATTAGGAATTGGGGAGGGGAGAGTCTGGGACTGGCTGGGCAAGGAGACTGGGACTGGGATCTAGGGAGGGAAATGAGGGGAGTGGGAGCAGGTAGGCTGGGGGAGAGTGAGGTTGGATGAGGATCTTGGAGGATCTTGGGATTATTTAAGCAAGGTGACTGGGACAGAGAACTAGTAGGGTAGGAGGAAGGAGGGAAGGGGGAGGGGAGAATCTATGATTCTATGAGACAACTCTGCCAAGCAGCTGGTGTTCAGGGGGAATGGCTGGGCAAGGACACTGGGAGAAGGAGGCCAGAGATGGCTGCTGAGACTGGATGACAAACCCAGGGAGGGAGAGTGGCCCTGTGAGCCAATAGGGATATAGATTGGATGAAGAGCCAGGATGGGGGGAGTGGGGGAACTGGGACTGGCTGGGCAAGGAGCCTGGGGACAAGGAGCTTGGAGCGTGGGGGGGAAACTGAGAATGGCCAGGATCGGAGAGTGGGATTGGGTGTGGAGGGATGCCTGGGGTAGGGCGGGGAATCCAGAGAGGTGAGACTAGGGCTTGCTAAAGAATGAGACTGGGACTGAGATGAGGAGCCAGGGATGGGTAAAAGACAGGCCTGGGACAAGGTCAGGTTGGAGGGGCCAGGTCAGAAGGGCCATGGTTAGGAGACAGAGGCAGAAGAGTCTGTGACCACTAGAGAACACTCTCCTCTAGAGCCTGGAATGGAACCCACAATTCCTGAGTTCTCTGCTGTCAGCAAGTATCTGTGAAATCCACTGGCAAAATGTGTGTTTCATATCCCTCTAGTGCTGGCCCACAGGGACTATGACAACCTGCTACTGCTATTGGTTCCTCCATTAGCTCAGGTGGCAGAGGTCTGTGCACCTGATCTCAGGATTTTAACCCTGCTGATGATCCATATTGGTGTCACTATGATGCCACGTGATGGATCTTCTATTTTTTACAATTTGCTTTTTAAAAAACGTAGGAAATTACATACACACACACGCACACACACACACACACACACACCCCTACTTTAAAAGAACATTTTTAACATTTCAAAGTCAAGCACTCATACCATAGGAAATGCCAGAACCCTTGCCTCACTGAGTGCACAGGATGGACCTACACTAGGGAATGAATCCAGGTTGTACAGTGAAAAAAGCTGTTGTCTGTAGGAACCCTACCTCATCTGTTGCAGGAGCTGGAAGGTGTGTGTGATGAATGAGGCAGAGGGTTGCAAGAAGAGAAAGGATGGTTTCAAGGGTAAGGCTGTTGACTGCCACCCCGGAGAACTGGATTCTGCCTCTGCCCCAGAGCAAATCACTTAAACCAAACTTTTCCCAGGTGGCCACTAAGGGTGCTCAAATTGAGACCCTATGATTTGATTTGCAGAAGTGCTGAGCACTCACTGCTGCAACTAAAGTCAATGGGAACAGTGCTCTGAACATAGAAAATGCTTTATAATGCTAAATACTTCAGAAAATCAGGTCCTAGGGGTCTCAAATGTAGAGCCCTGCATGGATACACAATTTATATCCACAGATGTGGATATCTGTGGATATAAAGCGGATATCCATGGATTTGCAGGACTCAAGTGACAATGAGTGAGATCAGCAGGGCCATGGCCAACAACTGGGCCAGAAACCACAGCGGCGAAAGAAGCAGCATGTCGGGCTGTCACTCGCAGAAGCCAGCTCCCAGCCCAGGCAGCTCCTGTCAAATGGGACACCCAAAATTATTTTTGACCTTAATCTCTCTAGTCCAGCTCCTCAAAGGTATTTAGGCACCTAACTTGCAATAAAATCAATGGCAGTTAGGTGCCTAAATACCTTTGAGAACCAGTACCTCTATGCCTCTGTTCCGATCTTTGAAATGGGGATAATACCATCCTCTCATCTCCCAGAGCTGTTGTGAGTATAAACTCATTAATGTTTGTGAAGCACTCAGATACTGTAATGATGAGCGCTATAGAAAAGCCTTTGGGGAAATGAATAATTCTGTCTTCAGAGCAGGGTTTGTATAGTGTGCAGTAAATAAGGCTGGGGCGGTCACACATGGACCAGTGAGGAGAAAACAAACTATTGAATAGCTCCTCATTTAGTGAGCACAGTCCATCCTCTGCACTGAGTGAGGCAAAGGACCTATGGAAAAATAGTATGTTATCATGCCACTAAAGACTATACCATCGTGCATGCGCACAAGGGGGCTGAACTCAGTTACATGTGCCACCTTAATTGTGGCATTTCCTAACGTTTGAGTGCTTGACTTTGCAACCTAAATAATGTTCTTTTAATGCAGTACTTTTGTGTGTGATATAAGATATAGTCTGGTGTCACCCATTGATAGTCAACCCATAGCTCTGTCACTGACTGTCACACAAGTTTGCCTGTTTTTACTCTTTCCAACAGTGCTCGGGACTCAGATGGAAGTGGGAGCCTGGACCTACCATTATGGTAACAAATCTGATTACTCATGGGAGCTGGCCAGAAACTTTTGCAGGTCATTCTACACTGACCTTGTAGCAATCCAGAACCAGGGGGAAATTGTTTATCTCAACAATGTCTTACCCCGCCATAGAACATACTACTGGATTGGGATACGAAAGATAAACAATGTCTGGACCTGGGTTGGTACCAACAAGGCCCTGACGAAAGAGGCTGAGAACTGGGCTAACAAGGAACCCAACAATAAAGGGAAGAACCAAGACTGTGTGGAGATTTACATAAAGAGGGATCATGATGCTGGAAGATGGAACGATGAGAACTGCCAAAAGAAAAAGAGGGCGCTGTGTTACCAAGGTAACCACCCCACCACTGTCATTCTCTATGTATGTGTGTGTCTGTCTAACATATGTAGGGCTGGGGAGACTTGCTGGATTGAGAGCTCTGGAGAATTAAGTCCCTAATTGTCCATAGAAGAGTGTCAATGGGCTGGCTGCCTCCCATGCCCCCTCATGGTCTGAGGTTGCTCCACAAGCCATTCTTGCCTTGCCTGACTGGAGTCTTTCCTTACTTCCTGGAGTCTGTTCTCCCTGGCTCTCAGCCTTCTTCAGCACTCTGGCTCGGGCTTCCTTCCAGGCACAAATCCTGCCGGCTGGTGAAGGGTTTCCTGCAGAAGCCTCCTGGCTTGTCTCTCCCTGAGCATCCCCCTTCTCTGAAACTTCCTGCCACTTGTCCAGGGACATCAGCTGACTCCTGCTCAGCTGTGCCTTCCTAGTAACTAGGGTTGGCTGGCTCCAGGCCTCTAGCCTTTAAAGGGCCAGACACAATGTTACAAAGAGGTCTGGGCAGAGGAACTTAACCCATCCACCCAGCTAGAGTGCCTCAACCCTGATCTGCAGGGACAGTCGGTCTCCATGGCCCACTGAGTCTTGACTTCTGTGGAGACAGCCACCAAGGGCCTGGTTAGTGCTAGCTGGTCTTAGGCATTAGTGGTATTGTCCCGTGGCCGGCAGCACAGGCCTGCACTCGCTTTGCATGTTAGCTGCTGTGTGCAACACCTGTGCCTGGGAACAATCACTGCTGTGGTGTTCTCTGTGTCTCGCTGGTTCCTTTGGTTGGGGAGTTAAAGTCCTGCCTTCCAAGTTCTCCCTCACAAATGGGCCATGCAGACGGGAGCTGAACCTGTGCTCTGAATGAGTCTTGCTTTGATCCCTACATTCTTCTCATCACAAAGTCCTGTTGTAAATTGACATGCCAGGCGCTTGGCCCCAGGAGCACCTGTTCTGAGCCCTCGGGAGATGCAGTGGAGTCTCCCTGCCAAAGAGTTACTACCCTCTTCGGAGTGCAATCAGTACGGGGGGGGTGGGGGAGGAAGGGCAGGGAGGTCAAAGCACAGCCTGATAACCAAACGTGGCACATGCTGGCCTCTGATCAATGCATGTGTGTGTCCCCTGCAGGCCTAGCATGCAACCCTCCATCTCAATCCAGAGGGCAGCCTACCCATCCAGGTCAGCGCTGTCCACAGGCAGCGCCTCTGGGTCCAAGAGCAGAGTGACAATCTGTGCAAAGCAGCCACTGCCTCCAAACTTCTGGCAAGGTGCCAATACCATCTGGCTGGGCAAAGCTTGGGTGCCCTTGCAGGGCCTGAGCCAAGGCCTTTGAAGGCAGGGTTTTTTCCCCATGGTTTTAACAGGCTCTGAAAGAATCCCGCAATGAAGAAAAGCAGCAGGGATGGAGTGCAGGATCCAGGCATTGGGGTGGGTTATGATTTGTCTCTAAGGAACTGTTAGGGTGAATCCTAACCCAGCTGTATCTCTGCAGCGTCTTGCCAGCGTTCCTCCTGCAGCCAGCGTGGTGAGTGTGTGGAGACCATCGGGAACTACAGCTGTGATTGCTACCCTGGTTTCTACGGGCCTGAGTGTGAACACGGTGAGGGCAGTTGAACAGGGACATTAGGGGCGGGGGCCCTGCTGCAGGGCCTGTTACAGTCACTGCATTTACTTTCTGGAGGGTCTCCTCAGAGACATCCTCTGGGACGATGGCCTGGGCACCCATCAGTGCTGCTCTGAGATTCACCAGAGAGGGGCGCTAGCACAGCCGGAGGAATGGCCTTTGCTATTGCTCCCTGGCGAAGGAGGGTGGAGTTGTAGCCTCCCAAGCGCCTGACCACACTGCTGCTATAGCATGCCTGCCCCAGGCCAGCCCAGGCAATTTGCCTCCCTTAGGGGTAAGGCTACACCCCTATCCTGCTGTCAGCCTGGAGCTGCCCAAGCAGCAAAACAGTTGCTGTCTCCCTTAGGGCTGAGCAGGGTGCCCAGGCCTCAACTGGGGGCGGAGCCTCCTGCTGGGCTGAGTCTGCAGCAGCTTCCAGGCCCGGAAAGTCTCTCGCTTGTGTCCGACTGCCAAACACAACTTCTCAGACAGGCTACTCAGCTCACTCTGTTACCCAGAGAAAGCATGTGCCCTTCTTCTTGCCTTACAGAGCTCAGCCCCAGCAGGGCTGTCACGGCATGTCTCCACTGCAGCTGGGTGCAAGCCCAGCTAGCCAGACTTGGGCTAGGGGGCTCAAGCCCGAGCTTTACAAATAGCAGTATGGATGTTGCAGCTCCTGCTGAAGCTCAAGCTGAGGGGCTGGGGTAGGCTGTGCTCCAGAGAACCTGAGACCTGGCAACTTGAGGGAGCAACAGGCATGTGTGCTTGAAACCCCTCCCCCTGCCTCCCAGCTGCTCATGCTGCTGTATGTCTTTTTAGTTGTGAGGTGCAAAAACCTTGACCCCAGGCCTGACTGCAGTCATCCCCTGGGGGAATTTAGCTACAATTCCACATGCAAGTTCCAGTGCCAGGAGGGGTTTGAACTGCAAGGGCTGGACACGTTGCAGTGCTTGGCATCGGGGAACTGGACAGCAGCAGCTCCAGAGTGTACAGGTGGGTGCCAGGAGCTATTCCTGCCTCCTCCCCACTGATTTTACAGTGGAATTCTCAGAGCCTATGTAGGGAGAAACCCAGATCCACTGATGCTGATTGGAAGTTGGGCACCTCACCCCTTTGAACAGCCCCAGCCTTAGCATTTAATACCTTTGGTTTCTCATGTTGTGTCTTCAGCTGGTGGTTGGCCTGGAGCCCTCACTAATCTTTCTATCTCTCTGGTGGTTTATACCACACTCATCTCTGTGTTATCTGCGCTTTACCAGCTCTACATGTACAAGTATCATCTCTGGCTGGTTTCCCCATCCTCCCATAGCGGTTTGTTTTTAACTGTAAAATGGAGTCGAGCTCTAGCTTAATTATAACTGGTTTGATGTATTCAGCTTGGGAAGCTCCACAACAATCACAGGGACCACCCGAGTTTGCAGGCTGGACGAGGGTTGTCCCCCGCCACAGCTGTCAAACTTCAGCAGTGTGTCCAAAGAGTCCCATACAGATATTGTAGGGCAGGGTGCATGGACTGGCCATTGGACGGGGATCTCATACTCGAGTGATGTGGAGAAGAAATTCACTCTTTGTGGCATTATACCATGTTAGGGATACTCAACATGCATGAAGTCACTGGGCTTAGAGACGGGGAGAGACCAGCCAGCCCACTGTGCTTATCCCCTGGCTGGAGGCATTGCAGGATGTTGCCTCATCAGTTATCATCCTAGGATCTGTGCCGCCATTTTCTTTGGAGAATTCTGCACTGCCCGGGACATCTTGCCATCCATGCTCAGGCCTGCATTGCACGGTGATTCTGGAGGCAGGGCATCCCAGAGTCCTGTGTTTCTTGTGTCACTGATTCCCTATGAAATGTGCTCAAGTTACAAGTAAAAAGATGTTTTCTCCTACGTGTCAGCTGCAGCACCTTGTGAATGTCAATCTGAGTACACACACAGGTCCGAGGCTAATGCTCCATTATTAGCAGACTCCAGTTGTCTGCTCTTGCTGCTCACAAACTCCAGCAGGTTCTCAGACTGTTGTATGGTGGTCTGAAAGGGAAACTTCATTGCACCAGCCTTGCAAACCTGGCCTGGGACCGCTGAGTCAAGCTGAGTTATTTTCTTTCTGCACATCGTATCAGGTAACACAGACTCTCCGCATGACACAAGGCCCGTTCAGTGACATCTCACCAACCCAACTGCTGTGCACAAATCTGCACAGGTGACACTGATGGGAGGTTAGGACACAGTTCCATTGATGATGCACAAGAAGCAATGGAGCTGCTGGTCACTCCTTACTCCCGCTTCTTTCTCCAGCCTAGTAAATGTAAGAAGTGATAACATTTCTTTGAGTCACTAAAGACAGGTGCATGGGGAGCAGACCAACTCAGTAGGGGTCTACACACAGCTTTTGTACCACATTAACTAGATCTGTTTAGAAATCAATGTAGCTAACCCTGGCGAGGCTGCAGTGACATCGGCACAGAGATGCTTAGAGAAATTGGGCTATTTCTGTAATGTTACAGGGTAATTAAACAGCTCTCGCACTGCACAAGCTGTGTGCAGCCCAGCCCAGGCAGGGCCATTGACCCATACTCTTCACCAGAGCAGAACCACACTTGCAGTGGTGTTTGTGATCATAGAATCATAGAAGATTAGGGTTGGAAGAGACCTCAGGAGGTCATCTAGTCCAACCCCCTGCTCAAAGCAGGACTTGCAGGGACCTAGAGAGATGGTCACAGCCCCATGACATGACATTCCCCAGCTGCAGCCTCACTGGACATTAAAGACAGCTGGCCCTAGGGGAAATGGGAAGGAGAATCTCCACTTCTCAAAGCAGGACCAATACCAACTAAATCATCCCAGCCTTTGTCAAGAGCTTAAAAACCTCTAAGAATGGAAATTCCACCACCTCCCTAGGTAATCCATTGCAGGTCTTCACCACCCTCCTAGTGAAATAGTGTTTCCTAATATCCAACCTAGACCTCCCACACTGAAACTTGAAACCATTGCTCCTTGTTCTGTCATCTGTCACCATTGAGAACAACCGAGCTTCATCCTCTTTGGAACCCCCGTTCAGGTAGTTGAAGGTTGCTATCAAATCCCCCCTCATTCTTCTCTTTTGCAGACTAAACAAGCCCAGTTCCCTCAGCCTCTCCTCGTAAGTCATGTGCCCCTGCCCCCTGATCATTTTTGTTGCCCTCCACTGGACTCTCTCCAATTTGTCCACATCCTTTCTGTAGTGGGGGGGCCCAAAACTGGACACAATACTCCAGATGTGGCCTCACCAGTACCGAATAGAGGGGAATAATCACTTTCCTTGATCTGCTGGCAATGCTCCTACTAATGCAGCCCAATATGCCCTTAGCCTTCTTGGCAACAAGGGCACACTCCTGACTCATATCCAGCTTCTCATCCACTGTAATCCCCCGGTCCTTTTCTGCAGAACTACTGCTTAGCCAGTCGGTCCCCAGCCTGTAGTGGTGCATGGGATTCTTCCATCCTAAGTGGAGGACTCTGCACTTGTCTTTGTTGAACCTCATCAGATTTCTTTTGGTCCAATTCTCCAATTTGTCTAGGTCACTCTGGACCCTATCCCCACCCTCTCTGCCTTTTCTTCCACTTGTTTTCACCCCATTTCTCTCTTTAGAGCCCTCCTGCTTCTCTACATGAGCCCTCTCTCTGGGCCGTTTGCATTCTCCAGAGACTGGGATGCTGAGCAAGGGGGGAGTTGGGAAGTGAATCCTTCTGTTGCTGCTACTAGGGCTGAGGGCTGTCTTCTCTTGGGAGCCCCCTGCCTCACTGCCCCCCATCTCCAGGCAGCAGCATGACACAGGCCTTGCAGGAAATGCTGCTTTGGTAACTGGCTGCTTTCACAATTTCTTTCTCGACTTGTTGCCCACATCTCTATGCTCTTCTTTGCCTTCCCAGCTGGGAAGTGGATCCCTGGTCCTGGGGTGCATGGATGCTAATTGCATGGAAAGGGAGGTCTGTGCTTCTGCAGCATAGTCAGGGGCAGGGGTTTGAGTCCCCTTGTGCACTCAGAGAACCATGGAAAGGGCATTCATGTAATGCTGGTGCAGGCTGGGTGTCTCCTGTCTGCCTGGTGCCTGCAGGGAGCTAAAGAGATGGTCACAGCCCCATGACATGACGCTCCCAAGCTGCAGCCTCACTAGACATTAATGACAGCTGGCCCTAGGGGAAATGGAAAGGACAATCTCCGCTTCTCTCTTGAAAAACACTGAGTTTCTAGCCCTGCTCCTTGTGCAGACACCCTTGGAAACGTAACCAAGGCAACTCTGAGGCTAGGGCAGGATGCTTATTGCTAAAGATCACCAGGGATTCCCAGGGCTGGGGGTGCAAAATCACAGCTAGTTCATGTGGCTAGAGAGGGTAGGACTCCAGGCTAGCCTCCTGCCCCAGGGCAGCTCCAGCCTCTACCAGCAGCTGCCTATGGCAGAGCCAGCTCCTCTGCTGGGCAGATGAAGGTATAACATGATCCAAGGGCTGGAAGCTGAAGCCAGATAAATTCAGACTGGAATTTCCCGTGAGAATAATTAACATTGGAACAACTTACCAAGGGGTATGGGGGATTCTCCATCCCTTGGAGTGCTATACAGGAGGTCAGACTATATTGTCATAATGGTCACTTCTGGCCTTAACATCTATTAATCAAGTTGCCTCTTACCCTTCTCTTTATAAGATAAATAGATCTTTTTTGTTCTTACTAGAAGGCAGGTTTCATAGCTTTCATTAGCCTCATAGTTTTTTTCTGAACCCTTTCCAGTTTTGCAAAGCTCTTTTAAAAGTGGGTGCCCAGAACTGGACACAGGCTTCTATTAGTAGGGTCACCTGTGTTGTGTTTAGAGGCAAAATCCCTCTTTACTTGCACTTGATATTGCCCTGTATCTGCACAGCTCAGTTCTGGGCAGGGGCAGCAGGTTTGTATAATTTTTGGTGGTGCCCAGAACAGGTCCAAGTCCTGCCCCTATGCCCCCCCCTGCCTTGTAAGATGATATATATTTTTTAAAATAATGTAAAAATGTGAGGGCTCTGGGGTGGGTCTGGTGATGAGGAGTTTGGGGTGTGGGAGCGGCTCAGGCAGAGGGTTTGGGTGCAGGGTTGAGGGCTGTGGGGTGGGGCTGGGGATGAGGGCTTCACAATGCAGGAGGGGGCTTAGGGCTAGGGCAGAGGGTTAAGGTATGGGGGGATGAGGGCTCTGGCTGGGGCTGGAGATGAGGGGTTTGGGGTGTGGGAAGGACTCAGGGCTAGGGCAGAAGGTTGGGGCGTGGGGAGGTAAGGGCTCTGGCTGGGGGTGCGGGTTCTGGGGTGGGGTGGGGCTGGGGCTGAGGAGTTTGGGGTGTAGGTGGGTTGCCCTGGGACTGGGGCCAGAGAGAAGGACTCCCCCCAGCCCTCTCCCCGTCAGTAGCCACGAGCTGTGGGGGAGCCTCCCCCCCACAGCACACTTGCCTCGCACCACTGTCACTGCATGTGCTCTTAGGGCCCCTGTCAGGTCCAGGAAGCCCCCTCGCCTCCCCTGTGGTGGGTGTCAGGGTGGTGGTGGGGGGGCTGCCATCACATGTGCTCCTCCTCCCCTGCTGCTGCCCCTCACTGTAGCCTCCCTGGGGGTGGGGGATGGGACTGCCCCTTGCCCAGTGTGGGGTAGGACCGGTGACTGCGGACGGGGCGGGGGGGGAGAGTCCCCTGTGCTGGTGGAGGGTCCCGCAGGAAAAGGGAAGGGTCCAAGGCGGAAGGGCAGGGGCAGGGTCAGCCTGCCCTGGCACTAGAAAATGGAGGGGGCGCTAGGACCCCGTGGCAGCAGTTGATGCCGGGAGACAGCAGAGTGGAGCACAGCCCGGAGTTCTTGAGGCAGGGACGTTCATGGCCCGGGGGAGGTGCTTGGGGGAGGTGCACGGGGGCGGCAGGCGGGGCCAGGAGAGAGACCCAGCCCCAAACATTGGTGGAGCCAGGCCCCAAGGCCCTCGGGCCTTAAATATTGCTGGAGCCTGGGCACTGTGATCCCATATAACTGGCCGCCCCTGGTTCTGGGAGGCCACTCTAGGCAAAGGGACAATTCAGAAGAAAGTACGAAGATTTGTTTTGTTCAATGATCTGGAGGATGGCTTGGATTGCAGCCTCAGCAAATTTGCAGATGAGACTAAACTGGGAGGAGTGGTAGATATGCTGGAGCGTAGGGATAGGATACAAAGGGACCTAGACAAATTAGAGGATTTGGCCAAAAGAAATCTGATGCGGTTCAACAAGGACAAGTGCAGAGTCCTGCACTTAGGACGGAAGAATCCCATGCACTGCTACAGACTAAGGACCAAGTGGCTAGGCAGCAGTTCTGCAGAAAAGGACCTAGGGGTTACAGTGGTCGAGAAGCTGGATATGAGTCAACAGTATGCCCTTGTTGCCAAGAAGGCTAACGGCATTTGGGGCTGTATAAGTGGGAGCATTGCCAGCAGATCGAGAGACGTGATCATTCCCCTCTATTTAGCATTGGTGAGGCGTCATCTGGAGTACCGTGTCCAGTTTTGGGCCCCACACTACAAGGATGTGGAAAAATTGGAAAGAGTCCAGCGCAGGGCAACAAAAATGATTAGGGGGCTGGAGCACGTGTTTTATGAGGAGAGGCTGAGGGAATTGGGATTATTTAGTCTGCAGAAGAGAAGAATGAGGGGGGATTTGATAACTGCTTTCAACTACCTGAAAGGGGGTTCCAAAGACGATGGATCTAGACTGTTCTCAGTAGTAGCAGATGAGAGAACAAGGAGTAATGGTCTCAAGTTGCAATGGGGGAGATTTAGGTTGGATATTAGGAAAAACTTTTTCACTAGGAGGATGGTGAAGCACTGGAATGGGTTACCTAGGGAGGTTTTTAAGGTCAGGCTAGACAAAGCCCTGGCTGGGATGATTTAGTTGGGGATTGGTCGTGCTTTGAGCAGGGGGTTGGACTAGATGACCTCCTGAGGTCCCTTCCAACCCTGATATTCTGTGATTCTAAGATGCTTGTGAGAGCCAGCTAACCAGAGGCAGATGCTGGCAGCATGGGTAGAGCAGAGGGCCTGAGGGTGGAAACATGATAAAAACCAAGATCAGATAAGTAGGGAGAGGCAGAGTTGTGCAGGAACAAATATGTTTGGGGTGTAACCAGCTCACCCTCCCTCACATCCTCAGCCAGCCCTGTGCATAGCAGTGTAAGCATGGTAAACAACAGTCACTTACAACTGGAGTTAGCAAAAATTGTTTTGCAGGGCTACTCAAATGCTAAGGCTGGCTTTGATGTGCAGTTGTCAAAGAAATATTAGCAGATGCCACACATAACCAGTCTGACTTAGAGGACTAGAAACTGACTGAGGAGCGACTACAGACCTCAGTTTTGACAAGCTTAATTCTAGTAGTGAATGGTCTGCAGCAGATTTTCCCACACACTGGGGCTGCATTGTGCATTTCCTAGACCGTGCCCATTACTGTGGCTTCTGAGCATGTTCTAACTGCTTGAAACCTACCCTGCTCTAGAGTGAGTCCAACAAGAGTCACGCGCTTTGTGAAGGTATGAGTAAGAACAGGAGCTGTCCAAAGCCTTAAGCCAAAGAGTCTGATGGACGATTTCCAATCAGAAAGGCCCCTCTGAACCTCTGCATTTTCTGGGTTTCTGCTGCTGCAGACATTCACAATAGTCAGAGTGTTTGGATTTAAAAGTACAAGCCATCATTGATGCGGCAGCCAGATTTTCCAGGGGAGAAAGCAGCACCCTTGACCTAGTAGGAGGGTTCCTCCTGGCAGGCGGAGGGCCTAGTGGGACATGGGCAGGTGCGTACTGGAGGATTTGGCAGCTGTGAGGTTATGGATGTGTGTCTTATCCCATCCACCTCATTCGTGGAACTGAATGAGCTGCCCCTGCTGGCTATCTGGAACACTACAATAGTCTGTCATTTTCCTTGATGCTGTCATTAAGTAGCCCTTTCTATGCAGTTTGTTTCTTCAATGTGACAGTAGACTAATTCCTACCTCTGAAAGACTGGCAGGGTGACAGACAGACTATTGCTAGGTCCAGAACATTTCATCAGATCAAAACAAGTCAAGGTGGGAAAGGAGAAGGTCTCTGACACAGGAGTGGTGTGTCTATAAAAAGAGCCCTAATAGGAAAGAGCAAATAATTTTATTGACTAAATAATCACATTTGATAAGACACATTTTAGCCCTGATCACGAAGAGCTCTCAACTGTGGGCAATTGGAATAAATGAGCCCTGAACATGTCTTGTTCAACCTGACCCTTTAAATGATAATAAACACCTACCTCTTGTCTAGTACTTCCTATCAGTAGCTCTCAAAGCTCTTTACAAAGCAGGTCAGTATCATTATCCCTATTCTATAGATGGGGTAACTGAGAAAGAGAGTGGAAGTGGCTCACTTAAGGTCACCCCATGGGCCAGCAGCGGAACCCAGGTCTCCCCTGCAGAAGTATGCCACATTGCCCCTTTTCTAATAGGGCTCTTGAACTTTTTACAACAACATCTGTCCACAGCTGAATTCTTCTTTTTCTCTAGCTTGGCTTAAATGTTATATTTTGCATGGATTAAATGTATTCATTAATTGCACCCTTTGAAGTTTGTAATGATGCAGTTCCTTTAGGTGTTGCAGTTCAGTACTTTTACTCTAAGAATGCAATAAAAGATCATATCAAATGATTGCAGGTTATAGGGTGCCTTGTGTAAGATGCACAGTGAACGATACCTGGGCTCAGCAGCAGGACACTGTGCCTTATTTTCTGTAGGATTGGATGGCAGGCAATCAGCATGGCAAGGGCACTGCAGAAACACATCTTTCACCCTGCATCTTACATTGAAATTATGTTCATGGACTCCATATACAGAGCAATACATGGTACTAAAAGATGCTCCAAGTGTCTAGCTAAGACTGTGATATTATATTGTTTTATAAGAGAAGCATTATGTGATCACATAACTGAAAACTGTACCACAGTGTACGATCAAAGGGGAGCTGACTAGTCCAAGTTGTGCATGCAGGTGTAACATCAGCATTTCTTGACTTCTGAGTGCCTAGTGGTGCAAATTCAATGTCCCCATAGCATCATTTTGGGGATGGAATTTCCCAAGTTGTTGTTTTAAAGAACAAAGTAATTGCACAGTCTGGAACTTTTTGGCTGGTACCTGCAGGATGCCTTGCCCTGTGCACCATTCACGGTCAGTGAGGCGACACCGCCCGGGGAGTCTTGCATTGCCAAATGAGCACTCAACTCAATAAGACAAGAACTGCGTTGCTGAGTGTGCCCTGTGACGAAGGGATTTCCCCTTGTTACGGTGTATGTGAGCCTATGTGAGTCTTACCGTTGAGCCTATGTGAGTTTTACTGTTTTGCATGAATACTGTGTATGCCTCAGTTTCCCTGTGTGCTGCACCAATACCTCGGTGGTGGGAATAGGGGTGTGTCACTTTGGCTAAGACCCTCTGGGGCAGGTGAGGCTACTCCAGCTGCCTGCATGTATGTTATGTCCAGTCCCTCTCCCAGGGCCGGCTCTGGCTTTTTTGCCGCCCCGGGGGGGGAGGGCGGCCGGAGCCCTGGGGGGAGGGCGGCGAGCCTCGGCGGGGGCTCCGCTCTCCCCCCGGCGACCAGAGCGCAGGGGGCAGGGCGGCGAGAGGGCGGCGAGCCCCAGCCAGGGCTCGCCGCTCTCCCCCCGGCAGCCGGGGGGAGGGCGCCGGGGGGAGGGCGGCGAGCCCGGCCATGGCCCCGCTCTCCCCGGGGGCCGGAGCGCCGCGCCCCCCCCTCAGGTGCCGCCCCAAGCACAAGCTTGGTGAGCTGGTGCCTGGAGCCGGCCCTGCGCTCTCCTAACCTTAGACCCAGGAGAGGGATGTAACCAGGTGACGACCAGGTGACTCTTTGCCCGGGAAGCGAGACAAAGAGAGGGAGGAGGAGCAACAAGGGTGTCTGAGGTCGAGTCACTGGAAGCTGGCAGTCTGCTTAGGGGGACTGGAAGAAGGGGAGTCCAGGGCATCTGGCCCAGGACTCCCCAAGATGGACTTGGCTGAAAGTCACTGTTTTCTGTGCTAATGCGTTCTGCTCTACGCTGTGTTCCTGTTGACTAATAAACCTTCTGTTTTAATGGCTGGCTGAGAGTAGGGTTGGGGTGCAGGGCCCTTTGGCTTCCCCAGGAGCCCCACCCAGGTGGACTCGCTGCAGGAAGCGCCCGGTGAGAAAGGAGACGCTGAATGCTCTGAGGTCAGATCCAGGAAAGTCATTTCTTCACTTTCATTTAAGGTTTCATGTGCCAGTAATACATTTTAACATTTTTAGAAAGTCTCTTTCTATAAGTCTATACTATATAACTAAACTATTGTTGTATGTAAAGTAAATAAGGTTTTTAAAATGTTTAAGAAGCTTCATTTAAAATTAAATTAAAATGCAGAGCCCCCCGGACCGGTGGCCAGGATCTGGGCAGTGTAAGTGCCACTGAAAATCAGCTCGCGTGCCGCTTTTGGCACGCTTGCCATAGATTGCCTACCGCTGATCTAGACCATCCCTGACAGGTGTTTGTCCAACCTGCTCTTAAAAATCCCCAATGATGGAGATTCCACCACCTCCCTAGGCAATTTATTCCAGTGCTTAACTACTCTGACAGTTAGGAAGTTTTTCCTAATGTCCACCTAAACCGCCCTTGCTGCAATTTAAGCCCATTGCTTCTTAGAATCATAGAATATCAGGGTTGGAAGGGACCTCAGGAGGTCATCTAGTCCAACCCCCTGCTCAAAGCAGAACCAATTCCCAACTAAATCATCCCAGCCAGGGCTTTGTCAAGCCTGACCTTAAAAACCTCTAAGGAAGGAGATTCCACCACCTCCCTAGGTAACCCATTCCAGTGCTTCACCACCCTCAGCCTCTCCTCATAAGTCATGTGCTCCAGCCCCCAATCAGTTTTGTTGCCCTCCGCTGGACTCTTTCCAATTTTCCACATCCTTCTTGTATTGTGGGGCCCAAAACTGGGACACAGTACTTCAGATGAGGCCTCACCAATGCCAAATAGAGGGGAATGATCACGTCCCTCAATCTGCTGGCGATGCCCCTACTTATACAACCCCAAATACTGTTAGCCTTCTTGGCAACAAGGGCACACTGTTGACTCATATCCAGCTTCTCGTCCACTGTAACCCCTAGGTCCTTTTCTGCAGAACTGCTGCCTAGCCATTCAGTCCCTAATGTGGAGGAAAAATGGTTTAAAGCCTAAACTTTGGTCAATTGAACTGTATTTAGGGTCAGGTGAACTGTATGTGTGACCTGGAGGGAAGGGGGAAGGTAAAAGGAGAAGGGTAGAAAAAAAAACTATAGAAGCAGAAGTAACAGTTTGTAATTAATAGCTGCCCGGTGACAGAGCGAGAAACCGCAAAGGGTAAAAGTAAAAAAAAAAGAAAAACTTGCTTTGCTTCATCTCTTATATGGATGTAAAATTTTAAGAACGTATATGTAATTTTGTGGTTTTATCCTATATAAGCTCTCGTATTTTATCCGTCGGGAGGGAGGGGGGGGTTCGGCTGCCTGGGCTGACTCCCCCATGTATGCATGTTTGATTAATCAATAAAGGTGTCTCAGGCTGATCTGATTGAAAATCAATCATGTGGTCGATTTTCCACAACAATTTGGGGGCTCGTCTGGGATCCACAGAAGACTTTCCCAGACCAGAGGACCGCGGGCAATCTCCCACCAAATCCAAGGCCCATCTAAAAGGTAAAAAACCTTTTGAAATCTCTGTCGTGGGTTTCTGGTGGAGGATTTGCCCGTAGGCTCAGGGTTGGGTAAGTTGCACACTGGATCTGAACCTTTTTGCTGCCAGACATGCTTGACGCCCTTTTGTTTTTGTCTTGTTTCTTGTTTTGTTTTGGTTTGGTTTTGGTTCCCCGGGAAAAGCCATGGGTAAGTGGTTAGGTGTAAGTTGAAGTCCCCACCAAAGTAGACCTCGATTGTAGGCCTCGCCTCGGCGGTTGTATGCCGGAAAGCTGAGAATTGTAAAAGGTAAAAATTGTGGGTTCGGGGCATGCGGTCGGAAACCTAGGACTTGTGAAATTAATTCACACAGTTGGTAATAGCAAGTTCAAATCCCACAAAACTCCAGAAAGATGGGGGTTGGCAAGTCCAAAGAAACTGCCGTCCCGCCAAAAGGCACACCAGGGTTTTATATGTACAAAAATTATAGTCCTTCTACTTGCAAGTTTCTAGTAAAATGAAATTGGTATACCAAAGATAATCCAAATTTGTAATTTCCCTTAGAAAAAAGCTTCGACCTTGACAAAATTGTGCACCTCAGAGGCGCACTTCTTGCCAACAAAGTCGAACAAGGTCAGTTTAATGCATATTTTTATTGGTGTAAGAAAACAGTAAAACGGTGCCATAAATCTCAAGTAGGGAGTCCCAAGGACTCCCAAAAAAGGTTAAAACCCAACTAAAAAAAACAAAAAGGAAATTAACTCTTTTCTGTAACCCCGCTGGCCAGCAAATATCTCTCTATCCATCTAGACCCCTTCAAAAGGTAAAGCTCCTTTGCAGTATCCCCTCCGCACCTCCTAACAATCTTATAAACCTGTTCCTAAAACGCAGGCAGTTTGCTGCTCCAGCACAGCCTATGCAAGCAGCTGCTGGAGCACCTCGCCCAGGAAGCTGCTGCCCAGCCCCCACCGGCCCCAAGGACAAAAAATAAGCGCCTTAAGTATCCCTCAGACCGTATCTCCCCATACTAAAAAAAATGTTCCCCTTGCGCCAATTCCCGGGCATTGGCACTTCGGATCAGGAGACCTTGGTGTCTGTGCATGCACCTTGGTCTCCCACGGAATTGTATAATTGAATTAAAAAAATTTCCGAAAATAAAAAAAGACCCTGTTAAATTCCAAGAAAAATTAAAAACTGTCATGCATTAATATAACCCTACCTGGGCAAACCTAAACCTACTCCTAAGGAAAATCCTGCCCAGGAAAACATTAAATTGCCTTTATCAGGCAGCCCGGTGGCCCATGGAGGACCAGAGGCCATGACCAGAACACAATAAATAGAATAAAAAACAGGCTGTGAAAAGCAGTTCTCACAGTCTGCCCACAAAAAGCAAATTAAGCCAAAATTAGCACCTGTAAACAAAGTAAAAATAAAAATTTAAATAAAACCCAACACTATCACCGCCACATTAAAACTAAGTTAATGTCCCTACTACCCTGGCCGCTCCACAAGCGGTAGGGGTGGACAACGTTCTTGTGTCCCACCCCGTCTCTTTATCGCTGACTGTTTTTGTCGGTCCTCTATCTAACTGTCATGTTTTCCTCCTCAGTCCTTGTTTACCGGTTAACCTTTTGGGAAAAAACGTGCTGTGTAAATTAAATTGTAAAATCTGCTGTACCCCAGATGGTGTGTATCTGAACGTGCCTGGTCCCGTTCACAATAAGGTCCTGGCAATTTACAAAAAAACCTGACCCCAGCCCTTCCTCGTTGCAACAGAAACTGCTGGTTAAGGTCTCTCCCTCCCTGTGGGCCTTCTGAGCCGATCATGCCAACGAGGTTGGGTGCACTGGGTCTGCCCAACCCATTAAAATTCGCCTAAACCCAGCAAAACCCCTTCCTAAGGTGCAGCAGTATCCTCTATCAAAACAGGCAAAAAAAAATCCAACCTGTTATTACCTCCTGCATTTAGCAAGGAGTCATTATTCCTATAGTCAGTAAGTGTAACTCCCCCATTTTATAGTGTTGTTAATGCGGCTGTTCGCCCTATCTTTCCACTTCTTGTAAGCTTCTTTTTTGTGTTAAAATCAGCAAGGATTTCACCGTTAAGCCAACCTGGTCGCCTGCCATATTTACTATTCTTTCTACACATCGGGATTTTTTTTCCTGCAACCTCAATAAGGATTCTTTAAAATACAGCCAGCTCTCCTGGACTCCTTTGCCCCTTATGTTATTCTCCCAGGGTATCCTGCCCATCAGCTCCCTGAGGGAGTCAAAGTCTGCTTTTCTGAAGTCCAGGGTCCGTATTCTGCTGCTCTCCTTTCTTCCTTGTGTCAGGATCCTGAACTCGACCATCTCGTGGTCACTGCCTCCCAGGTTCCCATCCACTTTTGCTTCCCCTACTAATTCTTCCCAGGTCAAGAAGAGCTCTGCCCCTTGTTGGTTCCTCCAGCACCTGCACCAGGAAATTGTCCCCTACACTTTCCAAAAACTTCCTGGATTGTCTGTGCACCGCTGTATTGCTCTCCCAGCAGATATCAGGGTGTGTAGCAGTGCGCAGACTCACCCGGCGGCACCTCCTGCTGGTCTTCTTGGGAATTAGCTCATCCAGCTGTTGGAGCGCCCTCTGCAGGCCGGTGATCCGCCTTGCCACTGGCCTGGGTCCTTCCCAGGACCCCGGTGCCCCTTTCTCTGGGTGCTGCCCCCTGGCAGTACCCCTTTCTCTTTGGGTCTCCCCTCCCCAGGGAACCCCCACCCACTATCCCCACCTCGCCTCAGAATAAGGCCACTGCCAGTCAGCAACTAGCCCCCGCAGGGCAGACTGCAGTATAAGCCAGTCATCATCGGCAAGGTTGGGTTTGGGCCTGCTGCTTTTGCCTACCCCTGGGCTGCCCTCTGCAACCCCCAGTACCTATTGGCCTTATGCTAGGCTGCAGCCTGGGGCTTTCAAGGCTGGAGCTCCACAACTCCTCTGCCTTTCCCCAGCCCTGCTCCACTCAGGTACCCTGTCTCTAGCTCCCTGCAGCCAGGCCCTTCTCTTTCTGAATGCAGAGGGAGAGTACCCTGGGCCTCTGGCTCACAGCCTTTTATAGGGACCAGCTGGGCCTGATTGGGGCATGGCCCAGCTGCAGCCGCTTCCCCAATCAGTCCAGCTTTTCCCTGCCACAGCCCTCTCTCCGGCTGTTTTAAGCCCTTCAGGGCAGGAGCGGGTGACCACCCCG
Organism: Trachemys scripta elegans; assembly: GCF_013100865.1. Classification (NCBI taxonomy): domain Eukaryota; kingdom Metazoa; phylum Chordata; order Testudines; family Emydidae; genus Trachemys; species Trachemys scripta. Next base: position 40,735,040 of record NC_048305.1, read on the forward strand.
CTACATGGTGATGGAAGTCTCCCATGAGAACCAGGGCCAGTGATCTAGTAACTTCTGTTAGTTGCCGGAAGAAAGCCTTGTCCACCTCATTCCCACCAGACACTGGTCTGGTGGTCTATAGCAGACTCCCACCATGACATCACTCTTGTTGCTCAGACTTCTAAATTTAATCCAGAGACTCTCAGGTTTTTCTGCAGTTTCAGTCATACTGATCTCTTACATACAATGCAACTCCCCCACCTTTTCTGCCCTGCCTGTTCTTCCTGAACAGTTTATATCCATCCATGACAGTACTCCAGGCATGTGAGTTATCCCACCAAGTCTCTGTTATTCCAATCACATCATAGTTCCTTAACTGTGCCAGGACTTCCAGTTCTCCCTGCTTGTTTCCCAAGCTTCTTGCATTCAGGCACTTAAGATAACTCGCCGATCGTCCCACTTTCTCAGTATGAGACAGGAGTCCTCCCCTCTTGCTCTCTCCTGCTCGTGCTTCCTCCCAGTACCCCATTTCCTCACTTACCTCAGGGCTTTGGTCTCCTTCCCCCGATGAACCTAGTTTAAAGTAAGTCCCCCTCACTAGGTTAGCCAGCCTGCTTGTGAAGTTGTTCTTCCCTCTCTTCGTTAGGTGGAGCCCATCTTTGCCTAGCACTCCTCCTTCTTGGAATGCCATCCCTGGTAAAAGAATACAAAGCCTTCTCTCCGACACCAGCTGCGTAGCCATTCATTGACTTCCATGATTCGACCGTCTCTACCCGGGCCTTTTCCTTGCACAGGGAGGATGAACGAGAACACCACTTGCGCCTCAAACTCCTTTATACTTCTTTCCAGTGCCACGTAGTCTGCAGTGATCCGCTCAAGGTCATTCTTGGCAGTATCATTGGTGCCCACGTGGAGAAGCAGGAAGGGGTAGCGATCCGAGGGCTTGATGAGTCTCGGCAGTCTCTCTGTCACATTGTGTATCCTAGCTCCTGGCAAGCAGCACACTTCTCAGTTTTCCCGGTTGGGGCGGCAGATAGATGACTCAGTCCCCCTGAGGAGGGAGTCCCTGACCACCACCACCTGCCTCCTTCTCTTGGGAGTGGTGGTCATGGAACCCCATCTCTAGGACAGTGCATCTCATGCCTTCCAATCGGTGGAGTCTCCTTCTGCTCCCTTCCCTCAGATGTATCATCTAGTCCACGCTCCTCATTAGTACCTGTGGAGAGAACATGAAAACAGTTGCTCGCCTGTATCTGCATTGCTGGTACATGGACGTTCCTCTTCCTTCTACTGGAAGTCACATACTGCCAAATTTCTTCACCATCCTTCTGTCCCAGCTGTGCAGCCTGCTCTGATTCTTCATAAAGTTGTGCCTGTAGAAGCATATTCTGACGTCTGTCCAGGAAATCTTCATTTTCTCTTATGCAACGCAGGGTCGATACTTGTTTCTCCAGACCTCAAACCTTCTCTTCCAATACGGAGACCAGCTTGCACTTTTGTACAGACAAAGTCGCTTCTGTCCTGTGGAAGAAAGGCAAACATGGCACATCCTGTGCAGGTAACAACAGCTGAACGCTCACCATCCATATTTCCTTCCTTCTAAGAACTTCCTCAGCTGTTGTAGTAACTACTCAGAGAAGCCTGTAAGATGAAAGCGTCAGTGCACTCTCCCCAGGCGAACTCCCAGGCAAACTCCCTCTGTTAGCCTCCGCTGTTCACCGCTCAGCTGGTTCACTGCTGACTGCCTTTTTATAACAGAATGAAGGCAGTGAGTTTATCCCTGTGCCCCTCATTGCCATTGCTTGGAAGCCCAGAGCCAGCACTTCTCCCATCAGTGGGAATGGTTGGTTGCCATGGTCCAAGTGGGTGGCAATGGAAGCCAGGCCTGGAAAGGGGTTACTGGAAGGCCAGTTTACCGGTAATTTAGGGAAATGTTATTATATTATAACTGCTCCCCACTAACTCTATCATGGCTGCACCTGGTGGTTGCCCTCACAGGTAACTGAGGCTCACTGATTGTCTGTGACAGGTGACATGGGGGAGGAGGACTGAAGCACTGGACTCTTGCAATTCAAGAGAGTTACACAGCTCTGCAAAAGCACCTCAATCCTGATCTACATCCTGCCTCACTCCCTGCTATTCTGGTCTTGGGTATCTCCCAATCCCAGCTCTGCTAACACACCTCAATCCAACTTGTGCATCATTTCCCACTAGTCAAGCCATGTGGCCATACACTGTTCTGCAGCAACCTTTGGTATTTAAGGCTCAGGCCTTGACAAAGAATCGCAGAATTTACATCAGCCACGGGTATTCCTAACCTAGCTCCCTACAACTATGCCAATATAGCTCCCACAAAACAAACAGCTCTCACGCAGTTGGCTCAATTATCGTCCCTCTTTTGCCCCCTACCATGACACCATCCCTGAACCTGGCTCTGCCATTTCCATGGGGGGGGGGGAGGGGGGAGGGAAGGAAGGGGCTGCTGTGAGGGCTGAGAGCTATGTACAGAGGACCTCACCAAGAGCGAGAACGGGTCCTTACATTGACTGTCCTTACTTTGCTCGTATTCTGTCCGCAGCTGTCAAATGCCCAGCGCTGGCCACCCCGGGCAGGGGCCAGTTAAACTGCACTCACTGGCATGGAGACTTCACGTATAACTCCACCTGCACCTTCTCCTGCGAGATGGGATTTGTGCGGAATGGATCGGAGACACTGGCGTGCACAGCCCTGGGACAATGGACAGTGCGTCCCCCACTCTGTGAAGGTAGAGACACACCATTAACTGTGGGGTGTGCAGAGAATCCATGGTGGAGCTGGTGTGATATGAGACGTCCTTTCCATAGGAGCCCAGATCTCTGCCCATTCTGGGGAGGAGAGCTATTTTGTATGATGGCTTGGGAGCCAGGGGACTAGATCCTTCGATATGGGACACACGTGCAATGCAAAGCTGTGTAATAGGGAGAAAATGGACCTTCATCGCCATTGCCCTGCCCCTTGGGCAGCCATTTACACCAGTGTCAACTGTCTGCCCCACAACCCCTGGCACTACTGTCCCCTAGCTCCTCTTCCTGTCACCTTCCCCCAAACACAGCCAGACACCTGCCTCCTGGCACCCCACTAACCTGGTTATTCGGTAACCATCAGTTCCTGTCATGGTACCCTCCCTTCAGACAGTTCTCCCTCTGGCACTACACCCCCAGCTTCTAGCCATTCAACTCATGATAACACCTCATCCCCCTGAGGCATTAACACTCCAGCACCTCATTCCAGACAGATTGTTCCACCCAGTGTCCAAGACATGCTGCTCCCAGGGTCTGAAAACTGCAGCAATGCATCACTTAACACATAGCAATGTAGAGCTGGAAGGGACCTCAAGAGGTCTTCAAGTCCAGCCCCCTGCACTGATGCAGGACCAAGTAAAACTAGACCACCCCTGACAAGTGTTTGTCCAACCTATTCTTTAAAATCTCCACTGATGGGGATTCCACAAACTCCTTGGTTACCTGTTTCAGAGTTTAACTATCCTTATTGTTAGAAAAATTTTCCTAATATCGAACCTAAATTGCTGTTGCTGCAGATTAAGACCATTACTTCTTTTCCTATCTTCAGTGGACATGGAGAACAATTGATCACTGTCTTCTTTATAACAACCCTTAACACAATTGAAGACCGTTATTAGATATCCCCTCTTCTTTTCTCAAGACTAAATATGCCCAGTTTTTTTAATCTTTCCTCAGAGGCCAGGTTTTCTAAACATTTGATAATTTGTGTTGCTTTTCTCTGGACTCTCTCCAGTTTGTCCACATCTTTCTTAAAGTGTGGCACCCAGAACTGCACACGGTACTCCTTCTGAGGCCTCAGCAGTGCAAAGTAAAGCGGGACATTTATCTCCCATATCTTACATACAACAAACCTGTTAGTACACCCCAGAATGATATTAGCCTTTTTTGCAGCTGCATCACATTGTTGATTCATATCCAATTTGTGATCCACTAAAATCCCTTTTCAGCAATGCTACCACCTGGCCACTTATTCCCCATTTTGTAGTTCTGCATTTCAATTTTCTTTCCTAAGTGAAGTACTTTGCTCTTGTCTTTACTGAATTTCACCTTGTTGATTTCAGACCAGTTCTCCAATTTGACAAGGTAGTTTTGAATTCTAATTCTGTCCTCCAAAGTGCTTGCACTCCCTCCTAGCTTGGTGTCATCTGCAAATTTTATAAGCATCGTCTCCACTCTATTCTCCAAGTCATTAATGAAAATATTGAATAGTACTGGACCCAGGACTGACCCCTGTGGCACTCCACTAGATACACCCTCCCAGTTTCACACAAACCAGTGTAACTACTCTCTGAGTGTGGTTTTTCAAGAGGTTGTGCACCCACCTGCTAGAAATTAAATCTAGACTACATTTCCCTAGTTTGCTTATGGGAATGTCATGTGGAGCACCCTTTGCCCCCAATACCTAACCTCATGTACCCATGCTTCCATGGCACTTCACACACACACCCATTAGCTAATTCCCCTGGCACTTCACCTCACAGCAACAAAGGACCATCCCCTGCCACATCCAGATTTTTACTTATAAAGTTATGCTTTGCTATTCCAGCTATCAAGTGCCCAGTGCTGGATTCCCCGGGCAGGGGCCGATTAAACTGCACTCATTGGCATGGAGACTTCACATATAACTCCACCTGTGCCTTCTCCTGTGAGACGGGGTTTGTGCGGAATGGATCGGAGACACTGGAGTGTACGGCCCTGGGACAATGGACAGGGCATCCCCCGCGCTGTGAAGGTACAGTACAGGCTATACACTGCAGGACTGGCTTGGGAAGCTGCTTCTGCTCACATGGTAGGAAGCACTGTGGCCTTAGAATGTCTGAATTTACAGAACTGAAAAGCAAATCAAGGAAATGTTAAATGCAGGATTTAGAGCCCCTGTGAACACTAACAGGAAACTCTGTAATTGGTGTGATAATGTAAGCTAAGCCCAGGATTTCCAGTGCTGTGGGCTGTTGCAGATGTTGTGGAGCAATCTGTACTGTTCTGCTTTGGTATTTCAGCTGTTGCATGCCCAGGTTTGGCTGCCCCTGGCAGAGGCCGATTAAACTGCACTCACTGGCATGGAGACTTCACGTATAACTCCACCTGCGCCTTCTCCTGCGAGATGGGGTTTGTGTGAAATGGATTGGAGACAGTGGAGTGCACGGCCCTGGGACAATGGACAGGGCATCCCCCGCGCTGTGAAGGTAGAGGCACAGCATTAACTGTGGGGTGTGTGGAATGTACATTGCTGAGCTGGTGTGAGCCCAGGTGACTTTCCATAGGGGACCAGTTCTTTGCCAGGTCTAGGGAAGAGAGCTATTGTGTACAATGGTTTGAGAGCCAGGGGACTGGACCTTTTGATCTGGGGCAGCCGTGCAATATAAAGCTTCATTGAGAGAAAGTTTTGTAATTGGGAGACAATGGATATGGGTCACCATTGCTCTGCCCCTTGGGCAGCCATTTACACCAGTGCAAAGTGTGTGCAAATTGGATGCAATCACTGGCAACACAGTTTATCCCTCCAGCACCTTATCTCTTAACACACACATGATATCCTATCTTCATGATCCACCAGTCCATATTCCTGGCATGCTGCCTACCTGCACCCCATTAGCTGCCACCCAATCTGGCTGCACCTCTCTCTGGCATGCCATTTTACGTGGCCCCACATGCCCCTGGCCAGAACACTTCAACCAGAAGCTGCTCCAGACAATCTGCCATCTAAGCAAAACTTCAGTGTGTCATCCCCTTCTCATAGGCCTAGGGCAGCAGATTTGGCTTGGCTGTGCTTCTGTTATGTCAGGAAATAGAGGGCACCTGGGCTAAATTTTAGTGAATGACATTGAAACTGGGTGCGCAGGATCACAATGCCACTCTGATTTGGCCAGGTCACCCCCCACTCCCTCAGCATGATGGAGGGGCAGCCAGGCCAAATCAGCTGCCTTAGGCAGCTGCCTAGCTTGCCTATAGCTGGAGAAGCCTCTGACCCCAACAACCTCACATTGCAGTTCAAGCAACCCACACCTCTGTCAGCCCATCCACCTGGCACCCTATGCCCCTAGCACCCACCTTCATGAACCCATGTACCCTTGGCACTTCACTATCCATCAGCCCATTCCCCTGACATTTCACCCCCAATAACCAACTCTGACACATCCAGACTTTTTCATTAAAGACTTGAGCTTTACTTTTCCAGCTGTAAAGTGCCCAGTTCTAGTTGTCCCAGAGAGGGGTCAATTAAACTGCTCTCACTGACATGGAGACTTCACGGATAACTCAACCTGCACCTTCCTCTGCAAGATGGGGTTTGTGCAGAATGGATCGGAGATGCTGGAGTGTATGACCTTCAGAGGCACAACATTAACTTTGGGGTGATTAGGGTGCATATTGTGGAGTTGGTGTGATACCAGGTGCCCTTTCCATAGAAGCCCAGTTCTTGTGACTGCTCAATAGTTGCTTCAACTGCAGTCAGTTTAATTGGCAAATCTGCTTAATTGGGAGGTTTCTCAGGGAACTGACTTAAACCTAATGATAGTTAATGGCAACACTGTTGATCAATTGTTTGGTCTGGAGGTGATTAAGTGGTGGTCCTGTGGGGACATGAGGTCATTACAATCCGCAGAAATTGATGCCTTTAATCATTCTCATGGCTCTTCTCTGAACCTTTTCCAATTTATCAACATCCTTCTTGAATTTTGGACACTAGAATTTGACACAGAATTCCAGCAATGGTCACACCAGTGCCAAAAACAGAGGTAAAATAACCTCTCTGCTCCTCCTCAGGGTTCCCCTTTTTATGCATCCAAGGATCACACTAGCTCTTTTGGCCACAGTGTTACACTGGGAGCTCATATTCAGCTGATTATCCCCACGACCCCCCCCAATCCTTGTCAGAGTCATTGTTTTCCAGGATAGAGTCCCCAATCCTGTAAGTATGGCCTACATGATTTGTTCCTGGATGTAATAATAGATTAGATTAAATCTCAGGAAAAACGTTCTAACTGTTAGAACAGACGGACCGTGGAACAGACTGCCTCGGGAGGTTGTAAAAGCTTCTTCACTGGAGGTTTTCAAAAGGAGGCCAGATAGCCATCCATCTTGGATGGGTTAGCCACAACAAATTCTGCATCTTGGCAGGGGGTTAGACTAGATGACCCTTGTTGTCCCTTCTAACCCTGTGATTCTATGGTTCTATGATTCTCCATTTAGCTGTTTTCAAATGCACATTGTTTTCTTGCACCCAACTGACCAACAGATCCAGATGGCTCTGTATCAATGACCTGTCCTCATTATTTACCACTCCCCCCATTGTTGTGTCATCTGAAGACTTTATCAGTAATGATTTTACGTTGGGCCAAGAATGGATCCCTGAAGGACCCCACTAGAAACACCCACTCAGTGAGGAATCTTGTTTACAATTACATTTTGAGACCTATCAATTGGCGAGCTTTTAATCTGTTTAATGTGTGCCATAATTTTATATTGTTCTAGTTTTTTAACCAAAATGTTGTGCAGTAACAAGACAAACATTTTACAGTGTATTACAGAGTATGTGTATTATAGTGTATATGTATTACATCAACACTATTGCCTTTATCAACCAAACCTTTAATCTCATCAAACAAAGATATTGTTAGTTTGATATATTTTCCATAAACCTATGTTAATTGGCATTAATTATATTACCTTCTTTTAATTCTTTATTAATCGAGCCCCATATCAGCTGCTCCATTATGTTTCGTAGTATCAGTGTCAGATTGACAGGCCTATAATTATCCAGGTCATCTTGTAACACAGTTCTGAACAGGCCTCAGGCATGGCTGTTAATGTGTGCCTGCAAAGTAGTTGTCAGTGCTGAATGGAGCTATCATAGGAAAAATTGGGTTGCTATGAATTGTATTAAAAGGTTCCAAACTCTCTCATAATTCATAGACTTCCATATCACAGGCTCTTCGGTCTCACCTACTGCTAAGGTAACTAGAGGCTCAAGGCAAGGCTCCCTTTTCCCCATTATTATGATTTAGTCTAGAGCTCTCTAGGCCTCGTGACAGTTGCACCTGCTTTCTGTAACCAGGGGTAGCACAACTGTCCGAGCTGCTCCCTGGAGAGGAAGCACACTGCTCCTGTAGCTGCAGGCTGGTGTTCAAGACCAGCGATGTTCCACACAAAGAGTATGTCTACACTGCAATTAGAGGTGGGATTACAGCATACTTGAGCTGGCTTTGATTGAGCTCAATGGGAATGTTTATACAGCAACTAGATACCTGCGCCTGGCCCGTGTCAGTCAATTTGGGCTTGCGGAGCTCAGGCTGCAGGGTTATTTGATTGCTGTGTAGACTTCCAGGCTTGGGCTGGAGCCTGATTTACGCATGCTTCTGATTGCAGGGCAGACAGACCTTAAGAGGTGTTTAGTCAATGTCTCTAGTTACTGTTTCCTAGCAGGGGGTATACACTGCATGCTCCCAATTACATAGTGAGAGCTATCAGTGACCCACTTCTCTGAGCTCTTCATCCATCCATCCCTGCTGCATTCCATGCCCCACAGGGATGTACTGAGGACAAGGTGTGTAATATTTAAGGCTGAGCTTTGCGAGATGGGTCTGAACTAGGGCTGTAAAGCAATTAAAAATTAATTGCAATTAATCACTCGATTAATTGCACTGTTAAACAATAATAGAATACTATTTATTTAAATATTTTGGATGTTTTCCACATTTTCAAATATATTGATTTCAATCTCAACACAGAATACAAAGTGCACAGTGCCCACTTTATATTTATTTTTTATTATAAATATGTGCACTGTAAAAATAAAAGAAATAGTATTTTTCAATTAACTTAACACCAGTACTGGAGTGCAATCCTTTATCATGAAAGTTGAACTTACAAATGTAGAATTATGCACAAAAAATAATTGCATTCACAAATAAAACAATGTCAAATTTTAGAGCCTACAAGTCCACTCAGTCCTACTTCTTGTTCAGCCAATCGCTCAGACAAACAAGTTTGTTTACATGTGCAGCAGATAATGCTGCCCACTTCTTGTTTACAGTGTCACCTGAAAGTGAGAACAGGCATTCGCATGGCACTGTTGTAGCTGGTGTTGCAAGATATTTACGTGCCAGATGTGCTAAAGATTCATATGTCATATGTCCCTTCATGTGTCCATGCTGATGATGGGTTCTGCTCGATAACGATCCAAAGCAGTGCAGACCGACACATGTTCATTTTCATCATCTGAGTCAGATGCCACCAGGAGAAGGTTGGATTTCTTTTTTGGTGGTTCGGGTTCTGTAGTTTCTGCATTGGAGTGTTGCTTTTTTAAGACTTCCAAATGCATGCTCCACACCTTGTCCCTCTCAGATTTTGGAAGGCACTTCTCATAGACTCATAGACTTTAAGGTCAGAAGGGACCATTATGATCATCTAGTCTGACCTCCTGCACAACGCAGGCCACAGAATCTCACCCACCCACTCCTGTAACAAACCCCTAACCTATGTCTGAGTTATTGAAGTCCTCAAATCGTGGTTTAAAGACCTCAAGGTGCAGAGAATCCTCCTGCAAGTGACCCGTGCCCCACGCTGCAGAGGAAGGCAAAAAACCTCCAGGGCCTCTGCCAATCTGCCCTGGAGGAAAATTCCTTCCCGACCCCAAATATGGCGATCAGTTAAACCCTGAGCATGTGGGCAAGACTCACCAGCCAGCACCCAGGAAAGAATTCTCTGTAGTAACTCAGATCCCACCCCATCTAACATCCCATCACAGACCATTGGGCATATTTACCTGCTAATAATCAAAGATTAATTAATTGCCAAAATTAGGCTATCCCATCATCCCATCCCCTCCATAAACTTATCAAGCTTAGTCTTGAATCCAGATATGTCTTTTGCCTCCACTACTCCGCTTGGAAGGCTGTTCTAGAACTTCACTCCTCTAATGGTTAGAAACCTTCATCTAATTTCAAGTCTAAACTTCCTAATGTCCAGTTTATATCCATTTGTTCTTGTGTCCACATTGGTACTAAGCTTAAATAATTCCTCTCCCTCCCTAGTATTTATCCCTCTGATATATTTATAGAGAGCAATCATATCTCCCCTCAGCCTTCTTTTGGTTAGGCTAAACAAGCCAAGCTCTTTGAGTCTCCTTTCATAAGACAGGTTTTCCATTCCTCGGATCATCCTAGTAGCCCTTCTCTGTACCTGTTCCAGTTTGAATTAATCCTTCTTAAACATGGGAGACCAGAACTGCACACAATATTCCAGATGAGGTCTCACCAGTGCCTTGTATAACGGTACTAACACCTCCTTATCTTTACTGGAAATACCACGCCTGATGCATCCCAAGACAGCATTAGCTTTTTTAACGGCCATATCACATTGGCGGCTCATAGTCATCCTGTGATCAACCAATACTCCGAGGTCCTTCTCCTCCTCTGTTACTTCCAGCTAATGTGTCCCCAATTTATAACCAAAATTCTTGTTATTAATCCCTAAATGCATGACCTTGCACTTTTCACTATTCAATTTCATCCTATTACTATTACTCCAGTTTACAAGGTCATCCAGATCTTCCTATATGATATCCCGGTCCTTCTCTGTATTAGCAATACCTCCCAGCTTTGTGTCATCCGCAAACTTTATTAGCACATTCCCACTTTATGTGCCAAGGTCAGTAATAAAAAGATTAAATAAGATTGGTCCCCAAACCGATCCCTGAGGAACTCCACTAGTAACCTCCTTCCAGCCTGACAGTTCACCTTTCAGTATGACCCGTTGTAGTCTCCCCTTTAACCAGCTTCTTATCCACCTTTCAATTTTCATATTGATCCCCATCTTTTCCAATGTAGCTAATAATTCCCCATGTGGAACCGTATCAAATGGCTTACTGAAATTGAGGTAAACTAGATCCACTGCATTTCCTTTGTCTAAAAGATCTGTTACTTTCTCAAAGAAGGAGATCAGGTTGGTTTGGCACGATTTACCTTTTGTAAAACCATGTAGTATTTTGTCCCAATTACCATTGACCTCAATGTCCTTAACTACTTTCTCCTTCAAATTTTTTTCCAAGACCTTGCATACTACAAGATGTCAAACTAACAGGCCTATAATTACTCGGATCACTTTTTTTCCCTTTCTTAAAAATAGGACCTATGTTAACAATTCTCCAGTCGTATGGTACAACCCCTGAGTTTACTGATTCATTAAAAATTCTTGCTAATGGGCTTGCAATTTCATGTGCCAGTTCCTTTAATATTCTTGGATGAAGATTATCTGGGCCCCCCGATTTAGTCCCATTAAGCTGTTCGAGTTTGGCTTCTACCTCGGATGTGGTAATATCTACCTCCGTATCCTCATTCCCATTTGTCATCCTACCTTTATCCCTAAGCTCCCCATTAGCCTCATTAAAGACCGAGGCAAAGTATTTGTTTAGATATTGGGCCATGCCTAGATTATCCTTAACCTCCACTCCATCCTCAGTGTTTAGCGATCCCACTCCTTCTTTCTTTGTTTTCTTCTTATTTATATGGCTATAGAACCTTTTACTATTGGTTTTAATTCCCTTTGCAAGGTCCAACTCTACATGGCTTTTGGCCTTTCTCACTTTATCCCTACATGTTCTGACCTCAATAAGGTAGCTTTCCTTGCTGATCCCTTCCCATCTTCCACTCCTTGGAAGATGGGAAGGCTTTCTGCTTTTTCTTAATCACCTCTCTGAGATGCTTGCTCATCCAGCTTGGTCTACAACTCCTGCCTATGAATTTTTTCCCCTTTCTTGGGATGCAGGCTTCTGATATTTTCTGCAACTTTGAAGTAATTCCAGGCCTCCTCTGCCTTTAGATCCACAAGTTCTTCAGTCCAATCCACTTTCCTTACTAATTTCCTTAATTCTTTAAAGTTAGCTCTTTTGAAATCAAAATCCCTAGTCCCAGATCTATTTTTATTTATCCTTTCATCACGTTTGAACTGACTTAGCTCACGATCGCTCGAACCAAGGTTGTCCCCTACAACCATTTCTTCTATGAGGTCCTCACTACTCACCAAAACCAAATCTAAAATGGCATCCCCTCTTGTTGGTTCTTCAACTACTTGATGAAGGAATCCATCAGCTATCGCATCTAGGAAAATCTGAGCCCTATTATTATTACTAGCACTTGTCCTCCAGTCTATATCTGGGAAGTTAAAGTCTCCCATGATCACACAATTCCCATTAGTGTTTACTTAATGAAAAACATTAAAGAGTTCTCCATCCATATCCAAATCGGATCCCGTCGGTCTGTAGCACACCCCAAGCACTATCTCAGAGGAGGCTCTAGGAGCTTTCTATCCCAATGTGATTTTTGCCCAGACAGACTCTGTCTTATCCATTCCATCACTTCTTATTTCTTTACAGTCTACCTCATCATTGATATACAATGCTACTCCACCACCTTTGCCTTTATTTCTGTTTTTCCTAAACAGCACATAGCCTTCAATACCTGTACTCCAGTCATGACTGCTATTCCACCATGTTTCTGTTATCCTTATAATATCTGGTTTCACTTCCTGCACCAGTAGCTCTAGTTCCTCCATTTTGTTGCCTAGGCTTCTCGCATTAGTGTACAACCATCATAATTTTTGCCGTTTGGCTTCAGTGACAGTTTTTTACCCGATTAGGCACAGACATTCTACCACCAGTATCACCTATTAGACTGGTATCTACACTACCCTTCCTCCTTATGTCCATTCTCATACCCACAACTGTATCCTTTCTTTCTTCGTTTTCTTCCCTTTCAATGTTAAATTCCGGCGTGGAGATTACCTGGACATCTCCCAACCATCTCCCCCCAATTCCTAGTTTAAAGCTCTCTTAATCAGTTGTGCCAGCCTCCATCCTAGAAGTTTATTTCCCTCCTTACTCAGGTGAAGTCCATCCCAAGAGAACAGTCCTCTGTCCATGAATGCTTCCCAGTGGCCATACATCCCAAAGCCCTCCTTATAGCACCACTGCCTAAGCCATCTGTTGAGTGCCATAATCTTGTCACACGTTTGTTGCCCTTCTCTAGGAACAGGCAGAATCCACTGAAGATCACCTGAGCCTCGATTTCCTTAAGCATCTTCCCCAGCCTGGCATAGTCTCCCTTGATACGTTCCAGCGAGAATCTAGCCATATCATTTGTTCCCACATGAAGGACAATCAGTGGATTTTTTCCCGCTCCCGTTAGGATCCTCTTCAGCCTCAGGTCCACATCCCGTATCTTAGCACCCGGCAGACAGCATACCCTTCTGTTCTCCGGATCAGCTCTAGTTACAGGCCTGTCTATTCTTTTCAGTAAGAAGTCCCCAATCATGCAGACTTGCCTTTTCCTGGTGATGGTGCGATTCTCCAGTCTATCCCCTGTTCCCTCTGCCTGCAAGTCCTCTCGATTTCTATTGTCCCTTGCAATCCTCCACAACCCATCCCATGTCCTCCTGGGGCTCATATTTGGTGTTGTTATCTCCATTGACTCTTCCCCTCTTCCTATAGGACTAACTGCTATTCTCTTCTTCCTTGCCCTCTCACCTTCAGCAACCACCTGCTGTGCCCCTTCTTCATTTTCCAACTCTGCAAACCTCTTCCTGAGCTCTATTTCTCCTTCACTAACCCGTCTTTTCCTCTGCCTGGTACTCTTAGTCACATGTTTCCACTGTCCACTTTCCTCACCCAGCAGTCTCCCCTCAGAGTTCTTTGGTCCTGCTTCCATCTGCAAGTCTGAGCTTTTCCCTTCAGCCTCTTCATGTCTTTGCTCCATCATCCGCTCGAACCCCCTTCTAAACTCAACCAGAGTTTCCACCTGCATCTCCAATCCTCGGATCTTTTCTTCCATCAGCTCTATCAGGTGGCACTTCATACAGATGAAACTCTTTTCAGGTACCCCCTCCAGGATCATGTACATGCCGCAGCTTCCACATCCGGTCATCCTCATTGTGGCTTCCACTGCTGCCTCTGTATCGGTCATAGCCTTCCCACCTAAAACCTGTTAGTCCGGGAAACACAAACCAAACCAAACCACCACCACCTACAGCAAAACAAACCCCCAACGGGCACCAGAACACCGGCAGAACGCCACCCATTCCCTTCACTAGCCTGTCTATTCCTCTGCCTAGCTCTCTTAGTCTCCCCTGCAAACTCCCCTTGCAAACTCCCACTGAAACTCCCCTGTTTACAGCTCTGTTTGCTGGCTCCTGTGCCACTGCAGCTGGGTCGAGTGCTTGGGTCGAGTGCTGTAGCTATCTTTAGAAATCTCACATTGGTACCGTCTTTGCGTTTTGTTAAATCTGCTGTGAAAGTGTTCTTAAAACGAACAACATGTGCTGGGTCATCATCTGAGACAGCTATAACATGAAATATATGGCAGAATGTGGGTAAAATGGAGCAGGAGACATACAACTCTCTCCCAAGGTGTTCAGTCACAAATGTAATTAATGCATTATTTTTTAACGAGCATCATCAGCATGGTAGCATCTCCTCTGGAACGGTGGCTGAAGCATGAAGGGACATATGAATGTTCAGCATATCTGGAATGTAAATACCTTGCAATGCCAGCTACAAAAGTGCCATGGGAATGCCTGTTCACATTTTCAGGTGACACTGTAAATAAGAAGCAGGCAGCTTTATCTCCCGTAAATGTAAACAAACTTGTTTGTCTGAGCAATTGGCTGAACAAGAAGTAGGACTGAACGGACTTGTAGGCTCTAAAGTTTTATGTTGTTTTCTTTTTGAGTGCAGTTATGTAACAAAAAAATCTACACTTAAAGTTACACTTTCACAACAAAGATTGCATTATGGTATTTGTATGAGGTGAACTGAAAAATACTATTTCTTTTGTTTATCACTTTTACAGTGCAAATATTTGTAATAAAAATAATAATATAAAGTGAGCACTATACATTTTATATTCTGTGTTGTATTTGAAATCAATATTATATTGTTTAACAGTGCGATTAAAACTGCGATTAATCGCTATTATTTTTTTTAAGTTAATCGCATGAGTTAACTGTGATTAATCGACAGCCCTAGACTGAACATTTCATTGTTTGTTTTCTTTATTCCAGTCATGAGATGCCCCAAGCTGAGGGACCTAGAGCCAATTCTTATGAATTGCTCCCACCCTCTGGAATCCTTCAGCTATGGGTCAGTGTGTCGCTTCCGCTGCACTCAAGGCTACTTCCTCAATGGGACGAGCAGGGTGCAGTGCCAGCCTGATGGGCACTGGTCAGACAAGATGCCTGCCTGCCAAGGTAAGTTGTTTTGCCATGTTCTAGCTTCCATGTGGAGCAGTGCTTTTCCCTTGCAAGCCCTTTGCCAGAGAGAGACAAGAGGGTGAATGTGGAGAGGCTCAGGTGGGGAGTGAGCATTCCCAGTGTGGGGAAGGAGATCCAGGGGCTAGCAAATGAGGCTGGGCTCGGTAACAGAAAGAGCAGGGCCCTTTGGGGTATACACTAATACTTACAGCCCTTTGCAAAGCTGCACACTTGGGTGAAACCAGCAAGCACTAGAGAGTGGAATACAAGTGTGGCCAGTGGGCATCAGACACTATGTCCATCTAGCTCAGCCCAGTATCCTGTCTCTGGCAGGAGCCGGCACCAGATGCTGCTGGGGAAGGTGCAAGAAGCCCCACAGCAGGCAGATGTGGGATGATTTGCTCCACTAGTTAGTGGTTGACTCAAGCAAGAGGAACGTGGAGTACTTGTGACATCTTAGAGACTAACAAATTTATTTGGGCATAAGCTTTTGTGGGCTAAAACCCATTTAATCAGATAGTGTTTGCTGTTACAACTCCAGATCCTCTTGTGATCTGTATAAACAGCAAATGCCTTGCTGGGCCTTGAGAAGCTCCTGCCCCAGTATTTGTGAGAGTACCACCAGCACGTTGGTGCACTGTGTGATCATGTTGACTGTATCGGATTTGAATTTGCCACCTTTCCCTTTCACTGAATGTCCCATTATGCTACGAGAGTGGGAGAACACTCTCCAGTACCTTCTCTGGGCCACTTTTATCAGGTCTTCATTTATCCGTCCCCTCTCTATAGCAACAATCCCAGTCTCTCTCCTTGTCTCTCTAGCCGTCCTGCTGTGATCCTGTGATGTCACTTTTGAGGGGAATGAGCAGCACTTCACACAGCATCCCATGCAAGGGCATCCCATTCATTTCTATAATGCTGCTCTATATTTTCCATATTATGCTCCATCCAGTTTCATTTGCACCCTAACAATTTGTTTGGTTTGTTGACTGCCACTGCACATAAAGCAGAGCAGCGCTCTCCATTGAATTGTCCCTAAGGGTACGTCCAGACTACCTGCCGGATCTATCAGGGATCGATATATCGCGTCTCATCTAGACTCGATATATTGATCCCCGAACGCACTCCTGTTGACTCCGGAACTCCACCAGGGTGAGCGGTGGTAGCGGAGTCGACGGGGGAGCCACAGCCGTCGATCCCGCGCCGTGAGGATGGGAGGTAAGTCGAAATAAGATACGTTGACTTCAGCTATGCTGTTCCTGTAGCTGAAGTTGCGTATCTTACATCGACCCCCCACCCCAGTGTAGACCGGGCCTAGGGATGCCCAAGTCTATTTCCTGAGCTCACACAGCTTATTTATAACTCAGTATGATGGACGGGTAGTTTGAGTTATTCCCTTCAGCCAAGGGCGCCAGAACCGGCTATGTCCACCCACTTTTTACACAGATGTAGTTGGGGGGGCAGGAGGCCACGTTGCCCCCCCAAACTGCAAGCCCAGATAGGCATGGAGTGGCGTGGGCAGGGGCTGCGCTTCACAGTGGGCTGATGATGACCAGCTCCCCCACTGCAAAGCTCAGCCCCTGCCCACAGCAATAGCCTCTTCCCAGTGTGGGACTGAGTTGGGCCTTAGCCCCCCCTGCCACTAGTCCCTGCTAGAGGGCTTATTCCTTCACCCTTCCACTTCCCTGGTCCTTCTCGCCTGAACAGAAAGCAACAATACCCGAAGTCCGAAGGTGTAAACAGTTCAATGTTTATTGGGGTGAACTTCCAGCAAGCTTAAATCCAAATTCCTTTTTCCTTATTTTCGAATCCCAACTTACTTCCTGTTTGCCCCTAATTTATATAGTAATATTCTCAGCTATACCTTAACCAATCATTTTACTGAAATCTAGCTAACCAATCCTAACATATTGTAACATAATTCTCTAACCAATTATATCTCACTACCCTAATTAACATACACCTAGTAATACAGCAGACAGAAACAATTAGAGAACCAGACAGATTAACAATAGAAAAGTGGGGGCCATAAAGATAAAACATATAGAAATGAGGGTTTCACAACCACAACTGTTGAGAAGTGATTTCTTGCCAGACAGGATGCTATCAAACTAAGTTTTCTTTAACCATCTATATCTGGTGGTGATAGGCATTATCAGGACAGGATTGTATTCCTAACAGCCCAATAGCACCTTATTTTAAGGTGACTAGTTTGGAATGTGAGGATGTGACCATACGCTTCCCAGCTTATGGTTGCCTCTGCTGCTTAGCCAAAGGCCTTAGCCTAAGAACCAGGCCTCAGACTATCCTAGTGAGAGAAGGCCCATAGACAGGTGGACTGTGATTTTGATTCTTTGTTTTATACCTCTATAACTAGCTAAGTTCTTAAAGTATAGGCCTTTACAGGCAGGCCTGCATATCTTAGGGTTACCATACTTAACAAATAAAAAAAGAGGACCCTCCACGGGGTCCTGGCCCCGCCCATTTCCCACCCCC
>NC_048305.1:40753192-40891115 GCF_013100865.1 Trachemys scripta elegans
ACTTCCCCTCCTGCAGCGGCTCTGCTCCTCCCCTGACTCTTCGGCTCTGTTTAAGAGCCAAGCTGCCCCAGCGCTGCCGGCTTCGGGCAGCCCCCATGCCTCCGGACCCTGCACCGCCGGAGTCTGGGAGGGGAAGTGCCCGGCCGGCGGCTGGGGTCCGGAGGCAAGGGGGCTGCCTGAAGCCCATAGCGCTCGGGCAGCTCGGCTCTTAAACAGAGCCGAAGAGTCAGGGGAGGAGCAGAGCCGCTGCAGGAGGGGAAGTGCCTTGCCGGCATTTTCCCGGACATGTTCGGCTTTTTGGCAATTCCCCCCGGATGGGGGTTTGAGTGCCGAAAAGCCGGACATGTCCGGGAAAAACCGGACGTATGGTAACCCTAGCATATCTATATCCCAATAGTCCCGGCCACTCTCCGTGGCCCCGTCCCCTGCTCCTCCTTTCCCCCGCCGAGGCCCTGCCCTCTGGCCAGGACGGAAGCCAGAATTGGGCCGTGATAAGTAGGGTGACCAGATAGAAAGTGTGAAAAATCAGGACGGGGTGGGGGGTAATAGGCGCCAATATAAGAAAAAGCCCCGAATATCAGGACTGTCTCTATACAATCAGCACGTCTGGTCACCCTAGTGGTAAGAGCCATCCAAGGAGCCCGGACACTGTGGAGAGTCCTGGACCCTCCACCACAGGGGAGGCAGGGCCTTGGGGGAAGAGGAGGGCAGGGGTGAAGCCATGGAGGAGGCAGGGCTTCATGGGCCCCCCACTTCTAACTAGGTTCCAGCACTCCTGCCTCCAGCATGTATTACTTTGCATTTATCAACACATAATTTCATCTGATTTTGGAGCAGGAGCCCCAGTAACTTTCAATGGGATTCAGGAGCCTAAAGCTCACTTTTGAAAAGGGACCTAGCTGTCTCAGTCACTTAGGGCCAGATTTTTAAAAGTATTGAGGAACCTAAAGATGCAGACAGGGGCCTAGTGGCAATGTCAGAGGCATCCAACTGCCAGAGATCAGCATCTCACCTGCTTAGGTGCTTTTGTCAATCCCACTAGGGCCTATTTGTCTCACTAGGGACCTAAATACCTTTGAAAATCTGGCTCTAAGACCCTTAGGCGCTTTTGAAAATTTTACTCCCAGTGATCTGAATCCTAACATGTTGGCCTGGGAATTTATTTCAGAAGAGGCTGCTCCCTATTTCAAGCAAGTCCTGCTTTACATGGGTGGTGGAGCTGTGGCCCTTGTGGCCCTGTTGCTGACAGGAATGTTCATAGCTCTGCTAATCAAGCGTCTCAGTAACAAAGGTAAGAAATGCATGGCTTTGTTTGTGCCTTTGGTTATTATTGCTGAGGGCATTTGCCTGGAAACAGGTGATTTATCCCTTGAAGAAGTGCAGATAAGGTCAGAAAAGTGATTCAAGATGGCCCCTTATTAGTCCACGTGTTTCATCTCTGTGTGCCTGTTTATGGACAGAAGTACACCCTCTCCTCAGCCTTGCAGACCCAGCATAGCTGAGGGAGGAGCTGGATTCTATTCTGCCTCACATGGCTGAGGGCAGCAGCATCTTTGTCCCTGATGAGGCTCGGTGAGATGAAGGGGCTGAGCCAACCCTCACTGAAGTCAACAGAACAAGTGTGGCTGCTGCCACTATTTTCAGGGAGGTCCAAAGGCCTGAAATACAGAAGACTGGCATGCTGTTGTTGAAATAGACTCCCAGAGAACAAGTTCAGGATCTACCTAGAACCCTTTCTGAGGGTAACCATTTTCCCCAGGAGGTAAACAAAGCCCCAACAGAGAGATAGGAGCCCTGTCAGCTGCACCTTGCTCTGCTGGGCCCTCCTAATAATAATCTCACATGTCCCAGAGGCCTTGCATCCATGCCCCTTGGCTCAGATGGCATCTTTAAGGTGGTCCCAGTTCTCTTCCCTCTACCCAGGCATGGAGTCTAGCCATGTGGGGTGTGACATTCCCCTGGTGTTATCTGGACCGACCAATCCTTGACTCTGGGAGCCAGCCTTACCCTGCTCTGCTGTGGGAACCACCACTCCTGGGTTCTTCCTGAACAGCCTCTTGCATGTAAGCTGCTCCCAGCTACATGAGTGAGCACTTTTGGCCAGCCGCTGCTTTGATTGTGCAACTGAATGACACTAGCCAATATCTCCGGTCCCAGACACAACCCTAGGAACCTCTGTCTTGCAGTGTCCGGTTATGCCTGCTGGACGCTGCAAGCTTATATGGGTTTGTCAATTTAACAAAGAAATTGATATGTACCAGGCTTGTTATCCCAAGGGGAGTCTCTGACATGCTTCAAACCAAACGCACTACTTCAGGTAAACTAAACAAAGTAATTTATTAACTACAAAACATAGATTTTAAGTGATTATAAGTCAAAGCACAAGAAGTCAGTTTCGGACAAATTAAATAAAAGAAAAATGCATTCTAAGCTGATCTTAACACTTTCAGTGCCCTTACAAACTTAGATGCTTCTCACCATAGGCTGGCTGGTTGCCCTTCAGCCAGGCTGTCCCCTTTGATCAGCGCTTCAGTCGCTTGGTGGTGGTGTCTGTAGATGATCGATGAAGAGAGAGCCAGCATGGCAAACATCTATCCCTTTTATCATGTTCTTTCTTACCCCTTGGCTTTGCACTCCCCCCCCCCTACTTCAGGGTCAGGTGAGCATTACCTCATCATAGTCCCAAACTGACCAAGGGAAGGGGGGGTGACTCACTGGAGAGTCCAACAGATCCTTTATTGCTGCCTAGGCCAGTGTCCTTTGTCCGTGTGAGGCTGGGCTGGGTTTGTCCCATACATGCCCTGATGAGGTATGTACTGCCCCTCTGTTCCTGGAGAGTTTTGCCTGGGCTTGTTTTAAGCCATAAGGATACATTCTCAGCCTCATAACTATATACATGAAATTACAACCTATAACATTACTATAATATTACTGTAACAACAATGCTCATTGCATCATGAGCCTTCTGAAGACACCTGACATGACAAACTTTGCATTGGATATCACACAATCATATTATAAGGATGAACATGAGGGTGCAGGATGTTTCCCCGAGGTATAGAACATCACATGGGGGGTATATATACCCGAGCACAGTGTATCTCCACTAACCATCTCAGAATTTGCTCTCGGAAGCCATGGTGAGAACCTAGTCTGTCAGAGACTGCTTTATCCCACATGCTTACCATACCCTTCACTGATGAGATCTGTTTTTTTGTTGTTGTTTCTGCACCATCCCATGGATGTTTCAACTCCATCATCAGAGGAAGAAAAAACACTGCTGAATCCCACCAGGTAAGAGCAATGTGTTCTGTGAGCTGATCACTCTAACTTGCACCATGGCTTTCACGAGCACTGCAGCTACCATGGAGGTTGCCAGTCCCCTGTTTTTCCTCACCCAGCCCTTCCAGAAATTTTAGCCTTTTGGGGTGAGACATTTGTGTCTGACCCCAAAAGTGATTTTTTTTGAAAGTCTGAACAGGAATGGTTTATAGTATCAAGCACGAGGTGTATAGGGCACTTTCCCCCATCATAAAACATCATATAGTCCTTACATTAATAACTTTAGTGCTGAACCAGCTGGGGCTAGAAAACTGAATTCTGGCAGGGACATAGACATCTTCTCAACATGGGCTTTGGGATTTACAGTGAAAACTGGTTTTGATTAGACCAAATGATGAGCCTTTGGAAGTCACACTTTGTGCATACACAGAGACATGATAGGTGCATTTTTAACAATGATTTGCCAGTGTTCCAAAGAAAGGCAGGGTGCACTATTTTGCATGTGTTGCTAATGGGACTGCATACACATTGTAAATAACTGGTCAGTAGATGCCAACAGAATGAGCTAGGGCTCTATCGGAGTCCTGTCCTGGTCAATGGGATTGTCTTGCCTGTTACGTGTACCATGATTTTTTATTACTAAATTCCAGTATTTAAAATAATAACACAGAGAGCCATTTCTTTCATTGGGTCCTTTAAAAATTGCAGGTTTAACATGGGTCTCTGTTATAATCCACATTGTGAGAATTTAAAGTGTGTTCCACCATGAAGCCAAAAACATCGTGGCATGGAGTCCCTGAGGATGACCCTTGTATAGTGTTGTTTTGTTAGACCCTGGCTTTCTGTGCAGTGCAGGCTCAGGCCTGGAAGGGCAGTAAAGGTTTTGTAAACAATAGACTGGAGAATGGCCCACAAGATGGAGTCATTACGTTCATTGCTGTTTACTTGTAATATGGATCCATATGAACACAGGTACAACATTTATGGGCAGTCATGAGTGGTTACAGCACCACATTCAGGGGATAAAGAGGCTCTGATAACACATCCTCCCAGACACAGATGCAGTGACTCATTCAGGAAAATGTGTGAGTCTTTAGGAGCTGCCAAATCTGTGCCCCAATTATTATTTTGCCTAGGGTGGAAGAACCAGTTCCTTAAGAGAGAAAAGGGCTTTTTTGACCGATGGTAGGGGTTCTCTCATTTCCTATCACTCTAGGTTTATACCAGTGTGTTTCTGTTGTTGTCTAGTAACCTAGGAGCACCTGGTGTCTTTACAAATGCAGCGTTTGACTCCAACTTTTAAGGTAAACTGTCAGAGAAATCAGTCTTGAAATGCTTATTTATTTCTATGAGACAGAGTGGGTGCGGTAATATGTTTTGCTGGACCAACTTCTGTTGGTGAGAGAGACAAGTTTTCAAGCCATACAGAGTTCTTCTTCAGGTCTGGGAAATGTACTTAGGGCGACCAGACGTCCTGATTTTATCGGGACTGTCCCGATATTTGCTTGTTTGTCCCGCGTCCCAACCAATGTTAGGTCGGAATACTGGACAAACAAGCAAGGCTCCTGCGCACAGGCGGAGCCCGGAAGGGCTCCCGCCCCCCTCCCGCCCCAACTCCAACTCCCTCCTTCCCCCATTGGATCCCTCCCCAAATCCCCGCCCCCATCCCCGCCCCATCACTGCCCCATTGGCTCCCTCCCCAAATCCCCGCCTCTTCCCAAGCACGCCATGCCTGGGAGACTCAGGGGAGTGCGGGGCCGGCGTGAGTGTGAGTCTGGCCTGGCCCCGAGCAGGCAGGACTCGGGCGTGGAACCTGGAGGGAGAGTAGGGGGGCGGCCCGCGGGGCCGGGCGGCGGCTGTTCTCCCCACCTGGGCAGCGGGACTCGGGAGCAGCTGCTGCTGCAGCTCCCACTGCTGCGGGGGGAGGAAGCGGCCGCTGGCCAAGCACGTGGTGCTCAGTGGCTGCGGCTCTGGCACCCAGGCCCGAACCCCCCGAGCCCGGGCCTGCTGCGGGGACCCAGCAGCGCGCACACTGCACCCAGCCCCTGGCCAGTCACATCTGGGCTGGCTGCCCAGCTGGTGCAATCCTGCGGACGGCCCTGGGGCGGAGGCATCGGCAGCCCTGTTCATTCCCCTGCGGGACCCGAGCGGTATGGGGGGGCTGGGGCCTGCTGCCCCCACTCCGGGGCCACCCACGGGATTGCACCAGCTGGACAGCCAGCCCAGTCACAACTGGCCAGGGGCTGGGTGCGCGCAGCGTGTGTGCTGCTGGGACCCCGCAACAGGCCCGGGCTCGGGGGGTTCGCGGGCACCAGAGCGGCAGCCGCCGAGCGCCATGTGCTTGGCCAGCGGCTGCTTCCTCCCCCCGCAGCAGTGGGAGCTGCAGCAGCGGCTGCTCCCAAGTCCCGCTGCCCAGGTGGGGAGAACAGCCGCTGCCTGGCCCCCTGCTCAGATTCACCCCGGCCCCGCGCTCCCCTGCGTCTCCCTGACCTCCTTCCAGCGCTTGTGGAGGGAGGAGGAATGGTGGTGGTGGTGGTGGGGTGTTGTTTTTTTTTTTTTTTTTTTTTCTCTGCCGCCCTTTTTTTTCCCCAGACATAGTTGCCAAATGGTCATAGCCTCCTATGTGAACCAGCCACTAGAGGACACTCTTCTACAGCTTGTTACATGAAAATCCAACATGGTTCAATGTGTGTTTGTTTTCCTGTCTAAATAACATGCACTACTGCAAAGGTTCTCAACCTGTGCATCATGGCCACCCTTTCTCTAAGGGTAGATGGGAGAAGTGTCATGAATGTTCTTCTACTGTGACATGGGGTCATGACATGGAAAAGGATGAGAACCCCTGTGCTAGAGGAGCTGATTTGGATACATGCACAAGTTCTACAAGTTGGTACACCATGCAAAATGTAGCAGAAAGTCCTAACCTAGTCCTAAAAAGGCATCTGGAAACTCTTCAATAAATGATAATAACTCCCCTCCCCATCCCCCATTCACCCCACCACCATGTCAATAACTCAAAAATGAACAAACTGAACTTTATCAAACTCTTTAAATAAACTGTCCTTTGGGTAATTTCTTATTTATATCCGTTATAGCTAAAGCAGAAGATGCCCCCAGGAGAGAAGATCACTGGAAGGAAAAGGACCTGAAGATGGTACTCATGCCTCAATCCTTTTAGAAGCTGTTTTTATACCTTACTCCCCAGCTCAGCTCTGCCATCATCCAGCCCAAGAACTCACAGTCACTGACAGTCAGGGATTAAACTAACTCTGGTGCACACATCCAGTTCTCATCTGAAATCTGGGCTCGTTCTTCCTCTGACACTGGGCTTCGGTTCACAATCCAGTTGTATCATATAAAGGTCCCCAAGCATGAGTGGTGGGTTAACTGCTGGCCCTAACTCAGGGAGGCTAGCCCCCCAGTCCCACCCCTTCTACCCGAAGCCCTGCCCCTTCCATGCCTGCCGGAGCCCAGAGACCCCCCACAGTGGCCGCTGGCCCCTGCCTCAGGCTAGCACCCCCAGTCCTCACCCCCAGCCCCAGAGAGCAGGGAGGCCAGGCAGCATGGCCCCAGCCCAGCCCTGGACCGTGAGGAGGCCCGGCCGTGCGTCCCCAGCCTCCCTGGCCCCAGAATGTCAGGTGGCCAGGCAGTGCAGCCCCAGCCTCCCTAGCTCCAGAGCGCCGGGAGGGTGGGCAGCACAGCACTAGCCCCAGCCGGGGCCATGATGGCACAGGGGAAAAGCCGTCCACAGAGTGGGAAGCAGGAGGGGACTGGTGACGGAGTGTGGGTGAGGCCACGCCTGGGTGTTTGGGGAGGCTCAGCCTCCCCCAGCCTATGATACCTGCCGCCCATGTCCCCAACCCACTTGTTCCTTCATCCACCTGCCTATTGGATGCTCGGAAAGGTCCTCAAGACCTGGGACCTAGTATCTACACCCTCAATCACTCTCTAGTCCAGGGGTGGTCAAACTTTTTGGCCTGAGGGCCACCTCTGGGAATAGAAATTGTATGGCGGGCCATGAATGCTCACAAAATTGGGGTCGGGGTGAGGGAGGAGGTGAGGGCTCTGGTTGGGGGTGCGGGCTCTGGGATGGGGCTGAGGATGAGGAGTTTCGGGTGTAGGAGGGTGCTCTGGGCTGGGGCTGAGGGGTTTGGAGGGCGGGAGGGAGATCAGGGCTGGGGCATGGGGTTGGGGCACTGGGAGAGGCTCAGGGGTG
This sequence comes from Trachemys scripta elegans, assembly GCF_013100865.1. Classification (NCBI taxonomy): domain Eukaryota; kingdom Metazoa; phylum Chordata; order Testudines; family Emydidae; genus Trachemys; species Trachemys scripta. The sequence continues at coordinate 40,760,691 of NC_048305.1, forward strand.
CAGGCTCTGACCAGTGCTTACCTCAAGCGGCTCCCAGAAGCAGTGGCATGTCCCTTCTCCAGCACCTACATGGAGGCACGGCCAGATGGCTCTGCACGCTGCCCCATCTGCAGGAACCGCCCCTGCAGCTCCCATTGGAGTGCTGGAGGGGGCCACTGGAGCGCGTAGGAGCTGGAGTGGCTTCCGGGAGCTGTGTAGTGCGGCCCCCAACCCAGTGCCCTGGCTGGAGCGCCGGAGCAGGGCTGAGCTGTGTGGTGCAGCCCCCGACCCAGCGTGCTGGCTGGAGTGCCGGAGCGGGGTTGAATTGTGTGGTGCGGCCCCTGACCCAGCGCCCCAGCTGGAGCGCCAGAGCGGGGCCAAGCTGCATGGTGTGGCACCCGACCCAGCGCCCTGGGAGTGCCAGAGCAGGGCAAAGCCAGACCCCTCTCCCCAGAGGGAGCTCGCGGGTCGACTTAAAATTACTCGCGGGCTGGATACGGCCCGCGGCCCGTAGTTTACCCACCCCTGCTCTAGTCCCATCCTAACCATCATAATATTCAACACTCACACAGAATTCATCTCTTCAAAGTGCTTTACTAATTGTTACTAATTGCTAATTGTTTACTGTTCTGTAAAGTGTCAGATTCTGATGTAAATTGGCTAAATTGCATAAGAGGTACCTATTCCTTCTGCCTTGTTCTCCAGATGTGCTTATTATTCACAGCACACAGGCTTTTCGGTATTGCTTTTTCTAAAGTCTTTCCCAGGGCTTTTCTATTACTGGTGGACTATGACAAGTGTGTGCAATAGCTAGTAACTGTGACCACCTCTTGAAACAGGTTATCAAGTCTCCAGTTGCCACTTGCCCTTCAGAGACATTTTCCAGCTTCTTGTCTTCTCTCTGTCTGCCTGTGGTGGTGGACTATGGTGTTTCCCCTGGACACTGGAACACCTTGCAGAAACTGAGCAGGTGGAGGGACAGCTATCTAGGAAGGAAACAACTGGCTGGAACTTGAAGCAATGTTGACTAGGGAAAGGAAACACAAGACAGTTTTATGGAGGTTGGCATCCCTTGCCTGAATGTGTTATTGAGGTTCTTTAGCTGAGATCTTCCACCTCACAAAACCCTGGCATATTTATCGATAGTTCTGTTAGGAGACCCTGGAGGCTGACTTTTTCTCTTCATTAAATTCATATACCTTCACGGATGGCATTGGGTTTGCACAGGAAAAGCTGAGCACAGAGTGATTTTATATTTGTTTTTCTAAGCAGCCTCCTCTATTAATGTTTCTACCAGGTGCTCAGTGGAATTTTAGTATTTCTTCCATACGATCATTTTCATACCAGGGAGGGAGAGAGCTGCTCCCCGTATCCTATCTATGAAGGAGGAGTCTGTTCCAGGCACTCCGTGGAATCATTGCAGGTTTCTTCTCACTCAGTGTTTGATGACTTCTCCTTATTTGCCTTTCTCCTCCAAAGTTTCCTGGCAAGACTGTCCCAAGTCCCCTCTCTTCCCCCACACCTCCACTTTTTTGCACTAAATATTTGGAGGAGAATTGAACCCAGTTTACAACAGTCTATGAATGTCGAAAAATAACTTTGTAGAATGCCAGGCTTGCTGCCCACCCTTGCTCTTTCTGAAGCTACTATGCAGACATGGTGAGGCATCTCTTGTATTGCCAATGCCACCCTAGTGCTTCCTCAATGATCAGCAAAGGAGATGGAAAAATATAAATATGGACATGGCATTAGTACTTTATTGGCTATCTTGTAATTTACTTTTTTTTTGTCTTTCAGAAGTGGGTCCAATAAAGTATAATTCAATAATAAAAGTGTGAATGTGAAACCTGATTTTTGCTCATCTTAGTTTTGAGCACTATGGAATAAGCAAGGCACAATCAATACCTTGAACTGAATAGCAGATAAAACAGGCCTTCAAATGGAATTAATACAATCATGTAATCTGAAATATTCTCATAAAACAGGCCAAAGAATCCACCAACTGATTCCTGCCTGTTTCTAGCCCAATAACTAGTTGAACAAAAGTATATCTTTAAGAAATATAACCAGTCCTGATTTAAAGATTTAAAGTGGAGAATTTATCACATTCCTTTGTAATCTGTTGCACTGCTTAATCACCCTCAGTATGAATTTAGCTGACTTCAATTTAATGGCACAAGGGACCATTAGAACATATTGCAAGACATGTTAGATGATTGAAATCTTTATTGATTATTATAGCATATGCTACAGCTCCTCTCCACATTAGTGCTGAATCTCTTGAACTCTAGTGATGTATTTAGCAAGTAATATTGTGCACTGAATCACAAAGCACCTACTTCACCTTCCTTAACAAAACAAATAACCTTTATTAGACATAAGGAGAAAAGATTCCAAAGTGCATTAGATATAACACCCTGCTTCACCAGGTTAGAGACACCCCTAATTATTGCCAGTGTTATCTGTGATTAGATGTTCATCTACATGTGTTCTCCCTGTGTGCTGCCCGAGCTCTGCTCAGACAGCCAGCACAGCAGACCTTGAGCGAACCGCCCAATGACTACAAGATCTGTTAATGTATGAAGGTGGCAGTACAGGTTTATTGTTGACAAAGCATGGTAATAGCATGTGGCAGACTCTACGAGGATACTAAGACATGTATGCCTGTGACAGTGGACCAGCTCAATGATTGGTGAGACTTTCCATTCCCTCCTCGGCTGGACAAAGATACTCTCTCTGAGATACATCTTTATACCCTGATACAAACAAGTTATGTTACACATGCCAAACCCGTGGAAAAAAACACAGAAATTGGGCTCGTTTTTGGCTTAATTGGGTGTGAGTTGCTTGTTGTCTAGTTTTTGTCTTATAGCTTGTTTGGCTTGTAGCTTGTTGTAGCTTCTTTTTTTTTTTTTTTTTTTTTTTGGGCCCCCGGCAAGCGGGGGAAGGGGGGGGGGGGAAAGAGAGTCAGGGGTGCACAGTGGGCCCACCACAGTTCCAGACTGCATGCCAGGGGATCTAGTCACATAGAGTGTTGGGGTTCTAAGGGATAGGCTTGTTTTGGCCTTGTTTTGAAATGGGATTAGCTTGATTTTTGGCTTATTGTGAAAGTCAGGGAGCTTATTTACCCCGTGAAAGTTGGCAACTGTGCCCTAGAGCCCCAGGCAGGTGCAGTATAAACTCACAGGGCTTTGCCCTAATAGGATGTTTCCAAAAGTTAAATGATCTATTCCAAGTTTGATGAACTGCAAAAAAGTGACAGAAAGTAATCCAAATTTTTCTACAATTGTTTCAATTGTTGTATTCAAGAGTTAGTAACAAAGTAAGAATATATATTACATTTTTAAACTTAACCAGTGTCCCTTAACTGAATTGACACAAGATTGCAGAACATGTTAGTAATTCAGACCCATCTCGCAAAGCTCAGCCTTAAATACTACAGTACACAATGCAGCCATTACCAACCTGGGAAGACACCCTGTCCTCAGTACATCCCTGTGGGGCATGGAGTGCAGCAGCAATGGATAGATGAAGAGCTCAGAGGAAGTGGGTCACCTCCTGCTAGGAAACAGTAACTAGAGACACTGACTAAGCACCTCTTAAGGCGGGGTGGCCAACCTGAGCCTGAGAAGGAGGCAGAATTTACCAATGTACATTGCCAAAGAGCCACAGTAATATGTCATTAGCCCCCCCATCAGCTCCCCCACCCGCTCCCAGTGCCTCCCGCCACCGGCAGTCCCACCGATCAGCGCCTCCCCCTCCCTCCCCGCACCTCCCGATCAGCTGTTTCGTGGCATGCAGGAGGCTCTGGGATGGGAGGGAGAGGAAGGAGGGCATGGCAGGCTCGGGAGGGGGCGGGAAGGGGTTGAGCGGGGGCAGGGCCTGTGGCAGAGCCAGGGGTTGAGCAGTGAGCACCCCCTGGCACACTGGAAAATTGGTGCCTGTAGCTCCAGCCCCGGAGTTGGTGCCTATACAAGGAGCCGCATATTAACTTTTGAAGGGGTGGCTTCTCTGGAGCCACAGGATGGCCATCCCGGTCTTAAGCAGGGCCGGTGCAAGGAATTTTTGCGCCCTAGGCGGAACTTCCACCTTGCGCCCCCCCAGCCCTGCAGCAGCTCCCCCCCCCCTGAGGCGCCCCCCCCGCGGCCCCCCCCCCCCCCGCCCTGAGATGACCCCCCCCCTGTGCGGCAGCTCCCCACCCCAGTTCACCTCTGCTCCGCCTCCTCCCTGAGCACGCCACCCCCGCTCTAATTCTCCTCCCCTCCCAGGCTTGTGACGCCAAACAGCTGATTGGCGCCGCAAGCCTGGGAGGCGGGAGAAGTGGAGCAGCGACGATGTGCTCGGGGAGGGGGCGTAGCAGAGGTGAGCTGGGGTGGAGAGCCCTGAGGCAGCTCCCCACCCCCCGGGCCTGGGGAGCCATGTGGCAGCTCCCCACCCCAGCTCACCTCTGCTCCGCCTCCTCCCTGAGCATGCCGCCCCTGCTCTAATTCTCCTCCCCTCCCAGGCTTGTGGCGCCAAACAGCTGACTGGGGGAAGATCCTGGTTACAGAAAGCAAATGCAACTGTCACAAGGCTTAGCAAGTCCTAGATTATATCATAATAATGGGGAAAAGGGAGCCTTGCCTTTAGCCTCTAGTTCAGTAGGTGAGACTGAAGAGCCTGTGGTAGAAGAAGAGGTCTGTGGATTATGACACAGAGTTTGGAACCTTTTAATACAATTCATACCAACCCCATTTTCCCCGATAGCTCCATCCTAAAATATTTATATAAATGGTATTCTATTATTGTTTAACAGTGCAATTTTTTTAATAGCTTGACAGTTAGCATTAGAGCTGAATGGGTCTAATAATTATTTAATTTTTTCTTTATATAGGAATTAGAAATTATTATCTGACAGGAGCACTGTATCTAAGTTATCTGCAAAAAGATAAGAGTTTTCAGGTGCCCAAGTAGCCTTTGGAATCACGGCTGCCCCCGCCCCGAAATGGCGCTACTGCTGAACCCGAACTCCCCCTGAGCCCCTGCCCCATGGGTCACCTGAACCCGGATCCCAGACCCCACCCCATTGGGCAGCTGAAGCCGGACCCGCGAGAACCCCCGCCCCATTGGGCACATGCAGCGTTGCCCGCCCTCGGAGTGTTTGTCCCCAGCTACCTGAGGCGCGCCGGGCCCAGAGCGCTCCTGCGGGTGACACTGTCCCAGCTGGCTCAGAGACAGGGCGCTGGCCCCGCCCCGCCGGGCCCCGTGTCCTCTCCCGGCCATCGTAGCAGGGCGGTGCATTGCGCTGAGCTAGGAGACGTGTTGTTTAGGACGGAAGGGAGATGGCGGCGGGGAAGGTTGAACAGAGCACCGCAGAGCCGGGGCTGCTGGCACCCGGGGTCGGACCCGACTGGGGTGAGCCAGGCGCGGAGCGTCCTCCTGAGCGGGTGGGGCGGGAGCTATGAGGGGCATTGGCGGGGAGGGGCGCAAGCTTAGCTGTGTCCCCGCTGCCGGGTCTGGCTGCTCCCACCCCGGAGCGTTGGGCAGGCAGCGCGGACTCCTGGCGAGAGGCCTGGCTGCCTCTCGTTCCACGCGCGGCCACTGGGCCTCTCAGGCCAGTCTCCGAGCCTGGGCTTGCTGGGCGCTGACAGGGCCGCGTGGCTAGTCTGGTTGCCTGGAGTTGGGATCCGGGTGGAGTGGCGCGGGCAGAGTTAAGGGTGCCTGTGAGGTGTTTTAGACATGTGGACTCGTTGTGAGATCCTATGAACCCCTGTCCCAGTCCTGCAAACACTTGCGTGTGACACTGATGGAACTGCCTGGGTGTGTAAGCTTACTCATTGACGTGTTTGCTGAATTGGGGCCTTAATATCCACAGAGTCTGCATGGTGAGGTTTACAATATGAACATCTGATCTGCCATTCTCCTGTGACTAGTACAGTACTAGGGTGACCAGATAGGAAGGGTGAAAACTCGGGACGGGGGTGGGGGGTAATTGGCACCTATATAAGACAAAGCCCCAAATATCGGGACTGTCACTATAAAATCGGGACATCTGGTCACCCTATACAGTACTGTAGTACAAACACTGCCTTACCCTAAATTTTTAGGCTGAAAATTCCAGTCTAACATTGAATCCCATTGAATTTCCCCATTCAGCTCCTTTGAAACTCCCATTTTTAACTTTTAGGATATGCTGATGTACCACTTCGTTTGCTTTGCCTTTAGAGTCTGCCCTCTTTGATGAGCTCAGTGACCTGGTTGACACAGATGAAATACAGCTGGATGTGGATAATAAGATTTATGTGAGTAGCTTTTAGTATGTGCATTTGATTGTCTAATAATTTGTTGCCTAAACAGAGCCTCAGGAGCAGAGCAGGGGTAACAGCCCCTTTCAGGTACAAAACACTATGTTAAGTTTGCAAAGTGAAGAACTCAAAAGTTAGAAGATGCCAAAGTGAATGGTACCTGTGTCCCTTTGTGTGAATGCATTGCTATGCAATTTCTAATTATGTGGTAGACTATTCTTATTTTCACGGGCCCCTTGTTTCATTCAGTGTACAGACTGAATGACAGAAAAGAAAAAAGGCACTTGTTTAATGTTTATTTTTATCCTCGATATTCTGCATGTATTATAATGTTAACATTCTTTTAACATAGTTTTTTGTATAGAATGTCCTAAGGTATCTTTTTAACAAGAGAAAAAGACATTCTATGCAGTCGAACAATTTGATAAACAGCAGTAGAAAACAGCGCATATATATATATAAAAATGGTTAAAATATTTATTTCAAAGGTTCAGAAACGAATACAGAGATATAGAATGTATGGATAGTGGAAAATAATAGCACAGATTATATTTGATTTATTAAATCTTGGAATACGGGGGAAGTTCCAGATGACTGGAAGAAAGCTAGTGTTATATTAATAGGCAAAAAGTGTAAAGAAGATGGTAATTACAGGCCTGCTAGCCTGACACTGATCCTGGACGAAGTTATGAAATGATGCGTGCTTGACTTTCTCCCTATAGAACCTGAAGGATAGTAGTATACTTAATGCCAGCCAACATGGTTATGTGGAAAATAATTCCTGTCAAATGAACTTGATACTGTTTTATGAGATTACAAGTCTGGTCAGCAAAGGTAACTGTGACCTAATATGATGTGATTTCTGTAAGTCATTTGACTTAAATACAGCATTATACTTTGAAGAGGAAATTAGTATCATACAAGTTCAATAAACCACATATTAAATGGATTAAAAACTGTCTAAATGAGATCTCAAAACATAATTGTTTAATAAGGAATCATCATCAAATGCATGTGTTTCTACACATCCCACAGGGATTGGTTCCTGACATAATGCAATTTAATGTTTTATGTCAGTGACTTGGAAGATATTAAATCATTGCTGATATTCTGAAGATTTTAAAGATGGGGGGCGCAAAAGTGGGGCCTGGATTGGGATAGCCTCTGTCACCCCTTCTCTGTCCCCAAGAGATCAGTTGTATGACTGCTCCCCTCCTAGAGGTCAGTTTCACAGTTCCCTCTTAAAACCTGAGCCCCAGGTTGGGTGCCTGGAAGTCCAGATGCCGACCCAGCAAATCTGTCCTGGGCAAACCCTCCCCTGTAATCAGTGAAGAGACATTTCTGTACTGCCCCAAATTCCTTCTCAGCTTCTTTCTCTGGGCCCCTTTCTAAGGCCTTGTCTATGCTACCAAGTTTTGTTGACAGAAACTGCCTTTTGTCGACCAAATAGTGAATGCGTATACACTGCAATGTGACTTTTATCAGGAAAAATGCCTGGTTTTGGCGACAAAATGCAACCACCCCAACGAGAGACGTGCGTCTTTTCCCTCTAAATTTTTCTCGACAAAGTGCTTGATTTCGTTGCTTTAATTGGCTTCCAGGAGGTGTCCCACAATGCCCATCGTGATCTCTATGGTCAGCAGTCTGAACTCCACTGCCCTGCAGCTAGGTAAACAACCATCTGCCCCTCCCCCTTAGAAGCCCCAGGAATTTTTGAAATTCAATTTCCTGCTGGCTTGGCATGGAGAGGTCTCATCGCATTTTCCCAGGTGACCATGGTGGGTTATTGCACCAAACGCTCTCCCACTTGGACAAGGGCGGAGCTGTTGGATCTGATCAGTATAGGGGGAGAAGAGGCTGTGCAGTCACAGCTGCTCTTGAGCCGTAGGAATTGGGATACCTACAGCCATATGTCTCGAGGCTTGTGTGAAAAGGGTTAAAATCGGAGCACACTGCAGTGCAGAGTGAGGATAAAGGAGCTGAGGCAGGCGTGCCATAAGGCAACGGAGGCAAACTGTCACTCCGGTGCTTCACCTAAGACCTGCTGGTTCTATAAGGAGCTGGACGCCATCCTTGGTGACGACCCCACCTCCACCATCAAGAGCCCCATGGATACTTCGGCGGGCCTGGAGGTGACGGAAAGAGGACCTAACATGGAGGATGAAGTTATTGATGAAGAGGTGGAGTTAGACAATGATGTGCAGCTCCCGGTGGGGTCGCCGAGTGGGGCAGGCATCCAGGAACTTTTCTCCACTCTAGAGGTATTTTACCAGTCTCAGCTGTTGCTCTCCAGCAAGCAAGAAGCAGGAGAGGAGATGCCTGGTAAATGATTGTGGTTTGTGTAGTGCAGAGGTGGGTTTGGGGTATAGAAATGTGGAAGGCTGGCTGTTTCTGTGAGAGACAGACATTTCCCTGTGTAGCTAATCGTACGGCAGAACAGGGTGTTGATGCATGCCAAGATCTCACCAGAATTCTCCAGGAAAGTTTCCTCGAGGTACTCTGTAATCCTCTGCCGAAGGTTCCGTGGCAGAGCAACTTTATTCCTTCCCACATTGTAGGAAACTTTCCTGTGCCATTTGGCAACCAGTTGTGCAGGGAGCAAAGCATCACATAGGTGAGCAGCATAGGGAGCAGGGCAGAAACTACAAGCATGGAGTAGATGTGCCCTTGTTTCCCTGCTTACCCTTAGCAGTGAGATATCTGCTAGAATGACCCTCGCCTATGGAAAAGTGTGGGAGAATTTTTTCCCTAGCATGCTGCACCACGACTCTTCTAGAGTGTGTGCTCTTTTCCCCATGTGAAGCACCCCACCCCGCCCGCCCGCCACCACTCACCATGCTTTGGGTGTTTGAAGAGATGTGTGCCTGCCAAGGGTCAGTGAGAAAGTGATGGCAATGTTTCAAAAGGTGCATTTAAGTGAAATGTTTCAGTGCTGTGTGTGAATTTAACAATCCCGCTTCTGTTCATTGTCCCTTGTGCTTCGGCAGATGTGGCCTTCAGGAACACCCCACACATCCCAGCCAAGCTTCTCCACCAGATAAAAAAAGTGCCCAAGATGCAGCAAAGAAGACATGTTCTGGGAGGTAATGCACTGCTCCAATATAGAGAAAAGGGAACGCAAGGAGTTCTGGGAAGCCGAATAGCAGGATAGAAAAAAGAATCAAGAGTTTGTTAAGGATGCAATTGAGCAGATGATTAAAGTAATGGAGGAGCAAATGTGGATGCTGAAGTCCTTAATCATGCTGCAGACTGAGCAGATCTATGCCTGCCCTCTCCTGCAGCACATTCAGAACTCTTTTCACATGCCCCCCCCCCCCCCCCCCCAACTCCACTCGCACGTTCCTTTCCACTTTCCGGGACTTCTCAGTTTCCCCTTCACTCCACCCTCTCGGACAACTTTCACAATGATAGCTGAACCTATACACAGCTGTTAAAGTCTGCCCTTTCCTGGTTCCTCCTTTCCCACCAAGCATCTTTGTGTGTTTGTGTTTGTTATTTCTTGTGCAATAAAAGCAAAGTTTTTGAAGGGTAACTCATCTTTGTTTCCTACAAATTGAGATTGCAGGCACTACCAGTACATGCACAGATATTTTAATCATTTGCTTACTGGAATATAAGGCCCCAAATATCACTACTGCTTCCTAGGAAAACTACATGTAATGTAACACTAAAGCACCAAACACGGAGATATACGTTAATGGTTCTCATTTTTAAAGTGTTGCCTCAAAGCCTCCCTGATTCAAATTGCCTGCTCTGGGCTCCTCTGAGAGCCCTGGTATCTGGCTGCTCAAAATCAGTAGTCAAGCAGTCTGCCTCAACACTCCACCCCTGAGCAAACCTTTCACCCGTAGCTTCACAAAGATGATGCAACGTACAGCACACGGCTATGACCACGGGAATATTATCCTCATTAAGGTCTAACCTGCCATAAAGGTATCACCAGCGCACCTTTAATCTTCCAAAGGCATGTTCAACTGTCATCCAGCACCTACTCAGCCTGTTGTTGAACCACTCCTTACTGCTGTCCAGGTGTCCTGTGTAAGGTTTCATGAGCCATGGCTGTAAGGGGTACGCCAGGTCTCCCAGGATCACTATGGGCATTTCAACATCCCCCACTGTAATCTTCTGGTTTGGAAAGAAAGTCCCTGCTTATAGCTTTCTGTACAGGCTGGTGTTCCTGAAGACGTGTGCATCATACATGTTCACCTTGTGTTGATGTCCGTGAAATGCCCATGGTGATCCACAGGCGCCTACAACACCATGGAGAAGTACCCCTTTCTATTGATGTACTCCGTCGCAAGGTGGTCTGGTGCCAAAATTGCCCTTCCACAGTTAGGGAAACCCATTTCTGCAAAGCTGTCAACTATTTCATGCACATTTCCCAGAGTCACGGTCCTTTGTAACAGGATGTGATATATTGCCCTTCACACTTGCATTAACGCAGCCCCACCGGTCAGCTTCCCCACTCCAAATTGATTCGTGACTGACTGGTAGCAGTCTGGAGTTGCCAGTTTCCACACAGCAATTGCCACATGCTTCTCTATCAATAGAGGACACTCATTCTGGTATCCTTGCCAGGCGAGTGCTACACACAGTTCCAGAAAGGTGACTTTCTGCATCCAAAAGTTCTGGATAACCACTGCTCTTCATCTCACGCCTGCATGACGATACGATCCCACCATTCATTGCTTGTTTCCTGAGCTCAAAAGCAACAATCAATCTTATGTAGCAGTTCTGTGAATGCCAAAAGCAATCTAAAGTTGCTCCTATCCATTTCACGCAACATGTCATGTGCCTGCGAGTCTTCTTCATTTAGGAAGTTCACAATTAACTGCACTGCCATCCACGATGTCTTCATGACAGTTAACAGTACACGAGACCAGTGTGGAATCCATCCCTTCTCACACAGGTGCACAGCAAAGAAGGGCTGTTGCAAAAATGCAGCGAAAGAAAGCCGGAAGCCCATGGAGTGCTGGGACAGAAAACAATGCATCACAGGACATTGGGCCCAGTCCCAAGATGTGCCACAATCCCACTGTGGACGCGCTCTGTCAACAGAGGGAGTGAGTGTGAACATGACATTCTGAATGTTATATCAATTTTTGAGTGTCGACATCACTTTTGTTGACTAAACTTTGTAGTGTAGACAAGGCCTAAGACACACCTCTGTGCGCTTTAGAGTGGGAGCTGTCCCCTGTTCAGCTGTGAAGGTCTCACAGCTAACAGTTAGAACAATCCTTTCTCTGGCAAGCACTACACCCTCCTCCCTCTTTGAATTGGGTTTACCTCCAGCTACAGAGTTTATGGAACCCTCACCCACCTCAGTGTTCTCTACGATTCCATCACCCTTCTCTGGGCTTCCCTCTAGGATGCATCTTCCTATGCACCCTAGAGTGAGGTCTGCCCCTTGCCTAGCTGCAACCTGCTGGCAGCCAGCAACCTGGACAGTCTTCTCACTGACAGGTAATATGCTCCCCTTCCTGCTAGAGGAAAGGCTGTCTTTAGCCACTGGGCAGCAGGAGCTGGTCTCAACCACCCCCACCCCTGGTAGCATACTGTTTTCCACTGCTGCAGAGGCATTAAAGAGATGCTCTCCCATTCCTTCAGCAGTTTCTGGGACTTTATCTTTCTCTTCTGGGGTTTCAGCACGGTATTCCTCCTTGCTGCAGACAGCCCGAGCTACATTGAAAAAATCATTCCCCAGTAACAATTGTGTTGGGTTAGTAGATACTGCTGCCACAGTCAATTCAGCTTTCAAATCCTCAGTTTCTATGTGCACTTTAGCCAAAGGCACAAGGATTTTGTGACCTCCTACTAACAAAAGCTCTGCCATCTGTCCCGGCAGAATGTCATTTTCCTGAACAATGCTTCTCCTAACCACAGAAATTTCTGCACCTGTGTCCCTCCACCCAAGGTGTTCCTTGCCATTAATTTTGACAGCCTTTATGTGCTTACTGCCTGGCTGGGCAGAGGCTATTTTTACAAACCTTGTATAATAAGTGGCAATTGCCTGAGGTGCCTCTGTGCTCTGGGTAGCAGCATTCCTATGAGTTGCTTGCTGCCTTTTCCCACCCAACACGGGATTTATTCCTCAGGGGCTCAGTGGAATTACAATGATAGCACCTTCCGGGCTCTTCTGTTTTTACAGGAGATTTAGGACAAGGACTAGGGGAATGGATTTGGGGAGGTGAACGTCCAGCCTCCCATCCACCCTCTTTCCTGAGCTAAAATGGAAACCCTGCTTCCCCCCCAGGTTTTAACCCCTCTGCCTGTGATTTATTTCTAATATTTCTGTGAGCAGGGCCTGCCTCTTGCTTACAACTTAACTTTGCTTTATATCAGCAAAGTTTTGACTACTTTAGCTCAAGCTTCAGGCCTCTGATACATGGGCTTATGTTTCAGGCCCTCTTCCTACTACACCCCTTATCCACTTATCCATCAAATCTTTCATCTGGTTTACATATGCCACATTACTCATCCCAGCCCCCCCTCTTAAGGCTTCTAAATTTTACTCTATATGTTTCAAATGTAATCTGTAATGGTTTTAAAACCATATCCTTGAATTTACTATAATCTGAAGCATCTCTAATTGGAATCTTATTGAACATATCCAGAGCTCTCCCAGACAACTTTGCAATCAAAGTGGGCATCTTTTGGTCTTCAGGAATTTCATGGAGTACACATAGCCTCTCAAAGGTGATGAAATATTCAGCCATGTCCCCTGTCTTGCTGCATGCAGGACACAACCATTACCATTTGTGGATTTTGAAGAGGTGGAGCTCTCTGGTGCGTGGGGGTTCTGGTTCTGCTTCTCTATCAAGTTCAGTTGATGCTTTCTCTTCCTTTCTTTTGCCTCCATTTCTTTGGCTTGCAGTTCTAGGGCCCTTTGGTGTGCAGCTTCTTGCCTGGCATTCTCTGCTTCTATGGTTCTTCGGTGTTCAGCTTCTGGCTCATTAATTGCCATTTGCTTAAATTCCATATGTCTTTTGTGTTCTTTCTTCTTCTCTTCTGCCTGCAATCTGTATAGTTCCAGCTTCTTACTAGTTTTACTTTCACTCATTTTCCTGCTTTACTGTCCTTACTTCCCTTGCCCGAAATAAGCAAAGAGAAAATAACAAACTGGTAACCTCTTTGACTGGTCTCTAGCCAGGACACTTAAATCTCACTTAAAATCACCACCAGTGTATGAAGTGCCAATCTCACTCAGAGTAACAAGCTGTGCATATGACCCTGCTCGCTGCACCACTGTGACAGGTTCCCTCCGGGGTGCCACCTGGAACTGGGGTACCACTGAGCCCCGTCCCACCAGCCTGGGCTCCCGTTTACACTGTACTTCTGTGACAAGCTGCCAAGCTCTATCCAGGCTCCAGCCTGCACTTTCACCAGCACACATGCAGGTAGAGACACACCCAGCTGCAGATACATACAGACGTTTTGACCAGCTACTGCATTGGAAGGCTCCAGCTAGGGTACTTCTCTAAGGCCTGGTCTACTCTACAAGTTTAGGTCGGATTTAGCAGCGTTAAATCAAATTAAGCCTGGACACGTCCACACGACAAAGCCCTTTCTTTCGACTTAAAGGGCCCTTTAAACTGGTTTCTTTACTCCACCTCCGACGAGGGGATTAGTGCTAAAATTAGCCTTTGCGGGTTGGATTTGGGGTAGTGTGGATGGAATTCGACGTTATTGGCCTCCGGGAGCTATCCCACAGTGCTTCATTGTGACTGCTCTGGACAGCACTCTCAACTCAGATGCACTGACCAGGTAGACAGGAAAAGCCCCGCAAACTTTTGAATTTCATTTCCTGTTTGCCCAGCGTGGAGAGCACAGGTGACCACGCAGAGCTCATCAGCACAGGTAACCATGATGGAGTCCCAGGATCGCAAAAGAGCTCCAGCATGGACAGAACGGGAGGTACGGGATCTGCTCGCCATATGGGGAGACGAATCAGTGCTAGCTGAACTCCGTAGCAGTAAACGAAATGGCAAAATATTAGAAAAAGTCTCAAAGGCCATGAAGGACAGAGGCCATAACAGGGACGCACAGCAGTGCCGGGTGAAAATTAAGGCGCTAAGGCAAGCCTACCACAAAGCCAGAGAGGCAAATGGAAGTTCTGGGGCAGAGCTGCAAACATGCCGCTTCTACGCGGAGCTGTATGCCATGCTAGGGGGTGCAGCCACCACTACCCCAACTGTGTGCTTTGACTCCATCAATGGAGAATCACGCAACAGGGAAGCGGGTTCGGGGTACGAGGAAGATAGCTCACAGCAAGGAAGCGGAGAAACCGGTTTCCCCAACAGCCAGGATATGTTTATCACCCTGGACCTGGAACCAGTAACCCCCGAACTCACCCAAGGCGTGCTCCCAGACCCTGAGGGCACACAAGGGACCTCTGGTGAGTGTACCTTTGTAAATATTACACATGGTTTAAAAGCAAGCGTGTTTAATGATTAATTTGCCCTGGCAATCGCGGCCAGTACAGCTACTGGAAAAGTCTGTTAACGTGTATGGGGATGGAGCGGAAATCCTCCAGGGACATCTCCAGAAAACTCTCCTTCATGTACTCCCAAAGCCTTTGCAAAAGGTTTCTGGGGAGGGCTGCCTTATCCCGTCCGCCATGGTAGGACACTTTACCATGCCAGGCCAGTAGCACGTAGTCTGGAATCATTGCAAAACAAAGCATGGCAGAGTATGGTCCCGCTGTTTGCTGGCACGCAGACAACATCCATTCCTTATCTCTCTTTGTTATCCTCAAGAGAGTGATATTATTCACAGTCACCTGGTTGAAATGGGGTGATTTTATTAAGGGGACATTCAGAGGTGCCCGTTCCTGCTCGGCTGAACAGAAATATTCCCCACTGTTAGCCACGTGGTGTGGGGGAAGTGATCATCCCAGAGAATTGGGTGGGTGTGGGGGGGCGTGTAGTTGGGTTTGTGCTGCATGTTAACCTGGAAACTGCAGCCCCTCCTTTTACATTGCAAACCCATTTTAAATGGCCAACCCAATGGGTGCTTGGTATGGGAAATGAGGGCGCTACTGTTTGAAACCATTCCCACATGTTATGAAGATTAAAAAAGCCAAAAGACTGTGGCTTACCATGGCTGTCTGCAAGCCAAATTCTGTTGCCTGGCACTGCGTGAGGGATCTCTCACACCAAACTGGCAGGCTCTCAATATAAGAGGAAAAATGTGACCTTGTAATGAAAGCACATGTGCTGAGTAATGTGAACAGCAAAATTTAACGTGAAAGAGTGTACCCATTGTTCTCTAAAATATCTTTTTTAACCACCTTTCCCATCTCCTCCACCAGCTGCAAATGTTTCTCCTTCACAGAGGCTAGCGAAGATTAGAAGGAGAAAACGGCGGACTTGGGATGATATGTTCACGGAGCTCCAGATGTCCTCCCACGCTGACAGAGCACAGCAGAATGCGTGGAGGCAGTCAATGTCAGAGTGCAAAAAAGCACAATATGAACGAGAGGAGAGGTGGCGGGCTGAATCGCGGGCTGAAGAGAGCAAGTGGCGGGCTGAAGAGGATAGGTGGCATCAGCTTGCAGACAGAAGGCAAGAGTCGATGCTCCGGCTGCTGGAGCATCCAACTGATATGCTCCAGCGTATGGTTGAGCTGCAGGAAAGGCAGCAGGAGCAGAGACCGCCGCTACAGCCCCTGTGTAACCAACAGCCCTCCTCCCCAAGTTCCATAGCCTCCTCACCCAGACGCCCAAGAACGCGGTGGGGGGGCCTCCGGCCACCCAGTCACTTCACCCCAGATGATTGCCCAAGGCTGGCCTTCAATAAGTGTTAAAGTTTTAAACTGCAGTGTGTCCTTTTCCTTCCCTCCTCCCCCATCCCTCCCGGGCTACCTTGGCAATTATCCCCCTAGTTGTGTGATGAATTAATAAAGAATGCATGAATGTGAAGTAACAATGACTTTATTGCCTCTGCAAGCGGTGCTCGAAGCGGGGAGGGGAGGGTGGTTAGTTTACAGGGAAGTAGAGTGAACCAGGGCGGGGGTGTGTGGCGAAGAGTTCATCAAGGAGAAACAAACAGAAGTTTCACACCGTAGCCTGGCCAGTCACAAAACTGGTTTTCAAAGCTTCACTGATGCGCACCATGCCCTGCTGTACTTTTCTAACCGCTCTGGTGTCTGGCTGCGCATAATCAGCGGCCACACGATTTGCCTCAACCTCCCACCCCGCCATAAATGTCTCCCACTTACTCTCACAGATATTGTGGAGCGCACAGCAAGCAGCAATAACAATGGGGATATTAGTTTTGCTGAGTTGTATCCGAGTCAATAAGCTGCGCCAGCGCGCTTTTAAACGTCCAAATGCACATTCCACCACCATTCGGCACTTGCTCAGCCTATAGTTGAACAGGTCCTGACTATTGTCCAGGCTGCCTATGTACGGCTTCATGAGCCATGGCATTAAGGGGTAGGCTGGGTCCCCAAGGATAACGATAGGCATTTCAACATCCCCAACGGTTATTTTCTGGTCCGGGAAGAAAGTCCCTTCCTCCAGTTTTTGAAACAGACCAGAGTTCCTGAAGACGCGAGCATCATGTACCTTTCCCAGCCATCCCAAATTGATGTTAGTGAAACGTCCCTTGTGATCCACCAGGGCTTGCAGCAGCATTGAAAAGTACCCCTTGCGGTTTTTGTACTCGGTGACTTGGTGCTCTGGTGACAAGATAGGGATATGGGTTCTGTCTATTGCCCCACCACAGTTTGGGAATCACATTGCAGCAAAGCCATCCACTATGACCTGCACGTTTCCCAGAGTCACTACCCTTGATATCAGCAGGTCTTTGCTTGCGTTGGCTACTTGGATCACAGCAGCCCCCACGGTAGATTTGCCCACTCCAAATTGATTCCCGACTGATCGGTAGCTGTCTGGCGTTGCAAGCTTCCACAGGGCTGTCGCCACTCGCTTCTCAACTGTGAGGGCTGCTCTCATCCTGGTATTCTGGTGCTTCTGGGCATGGGAAAGCAAGTCACAAAATTCCATGAAAGTGCCCTTACGCATGCAAAAGTTTCGCAGTCACTGGGAATCGTCCCACACCTGCAACACGATGCGGTCCCACCAGTCTGTGCTTGTTTCCCGGGCCCAGAATTGGCGTTCCACGCCATGAACCTGCCCCAGTAACACCATGATTTGCACATTGCTGGGGCCTGTGCCTTGTGAGAGGTCTATGTCCATGTCAATTTCCTCATCACTGTCATCACCGCACTGCAATCGCCTCCTCGCCTGGTTTTTCTTTGGCATGTTCTGGCTCTGCGTATACTCCAGGACAATGCGCGTGGTGTTCATAGTGCTCATAATTGCCGCGATGATCTGAGCGGGCTCCATGATCCCAGCGCTATGGCGTCTGGGCTGAAAAAAGGCTCGAAACTATTGTCTAACAGAGGGAGGGAGGGGCGAGTGACGACATGGCTTACAGGGAATTAAAATCAACAAAGGTGGCTGTGCATCAGGGAGAAACACAAACAACTGTCACACAGAATGGCCCCCCCAAAGATTGAACTCAAAACCCTGGGTTTAGCAGGCCGTTGATTTCACGGAGGGACGGGGAAGCAAATGAATACAGAACAAATCTAGTCCATCTATTTTTTACATCTTAAGCTGGCAGCAGACGGTGCAGCATGACTGATAGCCATCGGCATCTTCTGGGTGCTTGGCAGAAGATGCTGTACTACGACTGCTAGCCTTCATCGTCAAGACGGTTCAATAGGACTGCTGGCAGGACTGAGTCTCCAGGAGACAAAACATGTCTGCCCAGGTGCCTCTGACCGAACTCACTGAGGAATACGACGACGACGGCTACCAGTCATACTGCACCGTCTACTGCCAAAAGGCAATTAGCTGCTGCTGTGTAGCAATGCAGTACCACGTCTACCGGCACCCAGATGACATATGGTGACGGTGAGCTGAGCTGAGCTGAGTGGGCTCCATGCTTGCGGTGGTATGTTGTCTGCACAGGTAACCCAGGTAAAAAGGCGCGAATCGATTGTCTGCCATTGCTCTGAACGAGGGGGAGGGGCCTGACGACATGTACCCAGAATTGAAGAGATCAGTTTACTCTAAAGATGAGAAATAAAATGCAACGCCCCCCCCTCCCCATAGTGACAGCTTACAAAAAATAATTAAGAAGGAGTTATTTGTTACATGTTTGTATAGTACTTGATGTATTGCCTAGGCCCCCTAGACCAGGGTGGGCAAATTTTTTGGCCCGAGGGCCACATCTGGATATGGAAATTGTATGGCCCACCATACATGCTCACAAAATTGGGGTTTGGGGTGCAGGAGGAGAGGAGGGCTGTGGGGTGGGGGATGAAGGTTTGGGGGTGCAGGAGGGTGCTCTGGGCTGGGACCGAGGGGCTCAGAGGGCAGGAGGGGGATCAGGGCTAGGACAGGAGGTTGGGGTGCTGGAGGGGGTCAGGGGTGCAGGCTCCAGGTGGCGCTTACCTTAAGCAGCTCCTGGAAGCAGCAGCATGTCCCTCCTCTGACTCCTATGCAGAGGCGCGGCCAGGCAGCTCTGCATGCTGCCCCGTCCGCAAGTGCTGCCCCTGCAGCTCCCATTGGCTGCGGTTCCTGGCCAACGGGATCTGCAGAGCCAGTGTTTGGGATGGGGGCAGCATATAGAGCCCCCTGACTGCCCCTACGTGTAGGAGCCGGAGGGGGGACATGCTGCTGCTTCCGGGAGCCGTGCAGAGCCACAGCATGCACGGAGCAGGGCAAGCCCCAGATCTCGCTCCCCGGCAGGAGCTCGAGGGCCGGATTAAAACGTATGAAGGGCCGGATGTGACTCCCGGGCTGTAGTTTGCCCACCCCTGCCCTAGACACTACTGCAATAGAAATAATTACTAATAAGGCATTACTGGAGTACAAATAATTGTAGTAATGATATTTACTCTCACTTCCCTTTACTCAGGTCAGGGTTAGGTTTGAACTAAAGCCACAAATAACTCCCCAGCTTAAGTCTGTTTAGTTGGAAACCATGCCTTGTGAAATCTAAGTGAGAGCTCTCCTCTCTCAGGGCTTCTCATATATATTTGTAGCCTTGTCATGCCACCAGAAACATGCAAATTGAGGTGACTAAATCCTTTTGCCTTCTTAAGAGCTGTAGTGCTTGGTGGTTGCAATATATAGTACTTTCTGTTTTGCATCTCTAACTTATTTTTGCTGAATTATCATCTACAGGAAAACAGTCTTTATAACCTCGACTTTGATTTGGACTTGATGTCTTGGGATTCAGGCCCTTGGGATGTGACAAGCCATACTTGTATAGGTAATTACATGCCACGTGTTTCAGCTATGATTATCTTAAAAGAGTGACTACTAGGGATATTGACTTCAGTGGTACTGCTTGCTGGAGTAGGCTTTTTTGTATACAGAGATCACTTCATTGATTTTCCTGGGATGGGACATGGCTCCTGTTTTGGTCTCCCCTACAAGTCTCAGATTGTTTAGTTGCTGTAGTCTTACTACATTCACTTGTGTGGTTTACTCCAGAAGTTAATGTTTGGAATAGAACAGCATGTTTCTTGCATGAGCTAAACTCCTACTGTTAGAAGTTTGTGCACTGTGAAAGTCTACTTACCGCTCTCTTGCAGATGAAAACTTGAAGGAAGAGCCTCAGTCGCCAGCCACTTCAATTTGTTCAGTCCCTTCACCATTATCAGACTCTTCAGGGCAGCATGTACCTGTAAGTAGTAAAGTCTTGGTGCCTTATGTTTGTGCAGTTATGTTGCATGAACTGACTTATGGTTCATTGTGACCTGTGTCGGTTGGCCCACCGAGCCGCTAGGGGATGGTGGGGAGCTACTGCCTCACTGGCCAGCCTGAGTCATTCCATCTGTCACTAGGGAATTAATGGAGGGAGGGGCACTGGCAAGAGTCCCTAGCCGAGGCGGGCTGGCCGGGGTAGGGGAACGCAGGCCTACCCAACTCCACCGAGTTCCAGCCCAGGGCCCTGACAGTGGCGGGGCAAGGGTCCTGCCATTGGGTCAGTGGGGGTCCTTCCGCAACACACTGACCAAATAGACTCTCCGCACTGTGCAGTTCTGTCCCTGGGCTCCTTCCTATCCGGTTGCTCGAGCGAGTCCCTCCGGCTCATCCGGGTACTCCGCTGCTGGCAGCTCCAGCTCCCCCTCTGCGTCAGGCTCCTCCAGTTCCTCCGGGTACTCGGCGGCGGGCTGTTCTGGTAGCCCCAGTCCTTCCTCCAGGTCAGGTTTCTCCTGGTCCAGGACCTCCCCAGGCGCAGCAGCAGGGTCTGAAGGAAACAGCCAGCCATCTGCGTCTGCCTCCCTTCCTGGCGCTGCCCTGACTGGGCTAAGGGTCCTGCCCTTTGTACTTCCTGTTCCACCCCTCCCCTTCCGGGGGGTTGAGTAAGCTTGGCCTGGCCCTGCCCACTTAGGCTGAGAAAGTGGCTCTTTACCCTCAGGTTCGGAGGGAAGCCACCCTTGCTCCCTAGATTCATATAGAAAATACAAATGAAAGGAGCAATCTAAGCTTAAATTCTGCTCAATTTCACAATATAAATGAAAGCAATTTGTTACACCTACACCTGAAACACTGACTTTTCTTCTGACATTCTCCTGTATAAAGTGTTTTCTTTCCTTGACACTGTGGGTGACCCAAACAAACGGGGATATATGTACACAGCATGGGGTGTGGAAGCATGTAGATGTGTCCTGTTGTTACACGCACATTCTAGGGCATCCACCTTTATCCAGTTCCTAGGGCTCAAGGCGTAATCCATTTGATTTAGGCACCCCCACCCTTTCCCTGTTCCTAAGGCTCTGGGCGAAAGGCACCTACTCTTACCCAGTTCCTAGGGCTCAGGCCCATCCTTACCCAATTCGTAGGGCTCAAGGCATAATCTTCTACAGGTTTGCAGGACCTTTTACCAGTGAAAGAGCCTTACACAGTAATATCCTTATCCTCTATTTATTAACAATTACCAAGCAGAATACACACGCTAAGCATTCAAAGCTCACCAATCCTGATCATGCAGGTGGACTTTCCCTGTTGGCCAGGCAAGGTTAATCTTGTCTGGGTTGTGGTTGCTGCACGTCACTGTCGTGCAGAGGATTCTTAGCAGCTCTGATCTTAGGTTGTATCTTAAGAGGTGAGTTGTTCTTCTTCCAGGTCTTTCCTTCTTCTTATTCTTTTCCCAGCTGGACTCCTTCTTGGACCCGAGTTTATAGTGAAACTCAAGTCCTGCTTAGCTATACTGTAACCACTCATTTCACTAAAATATTACAAAATAACTCTGACCAATCCTAACATATTGTGAAACAATTCTTTAACCAATCATACCCCACCACCTTAGCTGATTTAAATCTTACAAAATTAGTTATGCAGGAGACCGAAACAATCAAAGAACCAGATAGATACCATACATATAAACAGTAGAGAAGTAGGGACCATAAAGGCAAAACAGTAGAAGTATAGATTTTACAATCACAACTGTTGATAAGTGATTCCTTGCCAGACAGAATGCCATCAAGCAAAGTTTTCTTTAAACATCTTAAGAGATTCCTTGCTTATATGGTGATGGTAGGTACTATTAGGAGGGGTGCCTTCTTAACATTCTGATATTACACTGTTTTGATATAATTTAGAAGAAATGTGAGGATGTTACTTTCTGTTTCTTGGCTCATGGCTGCTGCTCTCCTAATATGGCTGCATCAAAAGGCCTCAGACCTTACACTATGCTGTGCATGTGTACAACTGCCTGTCTTGAAACCGACAACACTCACTGTAGGCTTGCCCCTCCAACAGCTGCTGCCTCCTTTCTCCCCAGTCCTACAGATGGAAGGAGAGGTGCTCTTGTTTCTAAACTTCATTTAGTTCCACTGTATTTAAGTGCAACACAAAAAGAACTGAACACCATCACCATTGAGGTAAGTTTGGAGACTTTCAGGGCCACAGACAAGAGTGTTGTCTGTGCCTGATACTCGGGTCTATCCAGTAGCATAATGCTAATGTGGATACACCTTTACCCCGATATAACGCTGTCCCTGGGAGCCAAAAAATCTTACTGTGTTATAGGTGAAACCGCATTATATCGAACTTGCTTTGATCCACTGGAGCGTGCAGCCCCGCCCCGCCGTAGCTCTGCTTCACTGCGTTATACCCGAATTCATGTTATATCGGGTCACGTTATATCGGGGTAGAGGTGTAATTACTGAAGGACATTTTTTTTGTGTGTGTTTTTTTTATAAATCATTCAAACTCATGCCCTGCGTGTCCTTGCAATAACTAATTTATTTTAAAATTAAAAAATCCATATAAATATCACAGCAGCTTGTTTTTCCCTCTGTGTACAAACATCCTGAGTCCACATAAAACTCCCCAGCCCATAAACCAGCTTCTGGGCATTTGGGGAGGAGAGGGATGAGCCTTCACATTAAAAGCAAAGTTAAATTGAGGGTCTGGCAGACTGAAGGGAATTGAGAGGCCTTTATGGAGGACTCCTGCCAACTGCTTCCTTTCACTTAATGATGGAGCTGCAGCTTGGGTACCTCTGCTGATTGCAACTGTACCAGCATGACATGAGGAGAAAGGCAGTCTCTCAAGCAATTAGGCCTCAAATCATTAAGGCCTGGTCTACACTGGGTGGGGGTGGGGGGAATCAATCTAAATCAAAAAATTAATTAATGGAGATATCTATCTCCTAGAACTGGAAGGGACCTTGAAAGGTCATTGAGTCCAGCCCCCTGCCTTCACTAGCAGGACCAAGTACTGATTTTGCCCCAGATCCCTAAGTGGCCCCCCCCCTTAAGGATTGAACTCACAACCCTGGGTTTAGCAGGCCAATGCTCAAACCACTGAGCTATCCCTCCTACCCCTAAGTTATGCAGCTTCAGCTACATGAATAACGTAGCGGAAGTCGACGTACTTAGATCTACTCACTGTGGTGTCTTCACTGCGGTGAGTCGACTGCTGCCACTCCCCCGTCGACTCTGCCTGCGCCTCTCGTGGCAGTGGAGTACAGGAGTCGACAGTAGAGCACTCGGCGTCAATTTATTGTGTCTAGACTAGATGCAATAAATTGACCCCCGCTGGATCGATCGCTGCCTGCCGATCTGGTAGGTAGTATAGACATACCCTTAGGGCTTTCAAGATTACAAGCAACTGTCTGAATTCCATCCAGGAATTTACAAGTAGTCAGTGCAACACGGGAAAGGTAGTGGATAAAGTGGTCTTTGAGGTAGCTAGGTCCTAATCCTTTAAACAAGTGTGTACCATAAGGCTAGGACGATGAGCTATGCATTGAAGTGTTTGGGTGCCTATGGCATCTGAAGAGCATCAATGTGAATTATTTGCTTTGCTGCCAATGAGTAAGGCTGCGAATCTGTTATGGAAGTCACAGATTCTGTGACCTCCGTGACTTCTGCAGTGGCTGGTGTGGCTGACCCCAGGGCCAGCCACACCTTTTGCTTCTGGGGCAGCCCCGGGCCAACCCCCCGCTTGGCCCCCCAAGCTGCAGTAGCTGTGATCCAGGGACACCTCCTCCCTCCCCCAGCTGTAGTAGCATCACACCAGAGGCCCCCCTCCAGAGCAACGGTGCCTCCGAAGTCCCCAGAACACCCAAGATTTAGTCCGGGGTATTTATAGTAGAAGTCATGGACAGGTCAGGAGCTGCAAATTTTTGTTTAATATCTGTGACCTATCCATGACTTTTACTAAAAATACCCATGACTAAATCTTAGCCATACCAATGAGGCATGCTGGCTGCACACTGTGCCAGTATGTGCCTCATTTGAGAGGTTGGAGGATGTTAAGAGACTAATTTTTTGTTTTGTTTTGTCTTTTTTAAAGCAGCTATTCATTGTGATTTGGTTTCTTCGGTAATGAGAAACAGCTTTTCAGATCAACTTAATTCAGGCCCAGCTTGAATGACTCTTTGTTTCAATTATCAGTTGGATATTATTCGTATTCTATAGGGAGACTAAATCCTGTGTTAACAAGGAGATGGACGGACTCACTGATCTTTTGATCTCTAGATTCTATCATTCTGATTCCTGTGTTCTGCTCTCTCGACATGGGAGCTCTGTACTTTGGAGAGCTGTATAGGGCCTGCTCCCATTGAAGTCACAGGGAAATCTGTACTTGGGAGTACTACCTACATATGGTCCAGTGGCCTTGGACTTGGACTCAGGAGACCTGGGTTCTGTTCCTGGTCACTGAGATGCTTGGTGACTTGGGCAAGTCTCTTCATCACTCTCTCATCCATCATCTGTCTTAGCCTTCAGAATCCTCAGGTATATCTCATGTATATATAGAACCCCTAGCATAATGGGGCTAGATCTTGATTGGGGCCTTTGCACACTATTGGAGTACAAATAATTAATAGAGGAAAAGTGGAATATTAGATTTGTGGTCAGTAGCACAGATCTGAAAGCAGAATCCAGACAGCATTTGAGTGCTTTTGTAAGCACGTTCTTCTGTTCTGAGAAGGATTTGTCATTTGTTTTATATATTCTTTGTCAACAGGAAGACTTGGACTTCAGCACCAGCTCCGAGATGTCTCCTGTCTCTCTGTACAGCAAGAGATCTGGAAGTCAGAAAGATAAAAAGCTCACTTCCAATGCTGCACACCAGTCTGGTAAGAGTGATCTGCTTATTTTGACCACACAATTGGTACATGTATCATTGCTTATTGTATTAATTTAAATGGAATATATGAGGTAAAGGTGTTAACATAACCAAGTCACTGTCCAATATTAAACAAACAGTGTTAAACAAGGTTCAGGGTTCAGAGTAATTCTGGATAGTTTTCTGAAAACATCTGCTCAGTGTGCAACAACCATAAAAAAAAGCTAACAATGTTAGGAACCATTAGGAAAGGATAGATAATAAGACAGAAAATATCATAATACACTATATAAATTCCAGGTACATCCACACCTTGAATATTGCGTGCAGTTCTGGTCACCCCATCTCAAAAAGGATATATGAGAATTCGAAAAAGTATAGCGGAGGGCAGCAAAAATGAATAGAACTATGGACCAGCGTCCATTTGAGGAGAGACTAAAAAGAGTGGGACTGTTCAGCTTAGAAAAGAGATGTCCGAGCGGGATATGATAAAGGTCTATAAAATCATGA
This sequence comes from Trachemys scripta elegans, assembly GCF_013100865.1. Taxonomy (NCBI): domain Eukaryota; kingdom Metazoa; phylum Chordata; order Testudines; family Emydidae; genus Trachemys; species Trachemys scripta. The sequence continues at coordinate 40,786,071 of NC_048305.1, forward strand.
ATGGCGTGGTGAAAGTGAATAAGGATGTGCTATTTATCCCATCACATAACACAAGAACCAGGGGACACCTGATTAAATTAATAAGCAGCAGGTTTAAAACATAGTGAAATACTTCTTCACACAAGCAGAGTCAACCTGTGGAACTAATTGTCAGAAGATGTTGTGAAGGTCAAAAGTGTGGGTTCAAAAAAGATTGAGAGAAGTTCATGAGGATAGATCCATCAATGGCTATTACCCAAGATGATCAGGGACATGCTCTGTGTGTCTCTAAATCTTTGACTGCCAGATGCTGGAACTGGACAGCAGTTAATAGATTGCTGTGTTCTATTTGCTCCCTCTGAAGCATCTAGCAATGTCCATTGTCAGAAGACAGGCTGTTAGACTAGATAGAATATTGTTCTGGCCTAGTGTGGCTATGCTTATGTATACAGAGAGCTCACCAAGCTTAGTACTGTAGCAAACACACCATTTAAAATCTTTTTGACCTTTTATTAAAGATAAAGAAAAGAAGAAAAAACAGTTAAAGCATTTGAAACGTGAAGTATTAAGTAAGGCTTTTGTTTTAATATCTCTTGCTCTTTTTCCCTTTAGCTGGAGAGAGCTTTAGAAGGAAAAAAAATCTTGGACAGTCTCTTAGATGGGATCAAAGTAGGAACTGTCCTTCTGGGGAAAAGAGACGTTAGTTGAGATTGGCTAGAGATGTTACAATCCGATCCTGTTTCATCTTAGGTAGTGGTTGGGATTCAGCTGGAGCTCATAAAGGAGGTGGTGTCATCTGGGTCCCTCTCTCTGGTCTGGTCTGGTCAGGACATCTCTCAGGATTAGGATTAAGTCTTGGAGTCCTAGGAGATGGTGAGGCTGGCAGTCATGATGCAGCTCGCACAAGTAGCCAATTTTTCTCCCCAAAAGTCTCTCTTTTTAGGGACTCCAAAAGGGAATTGTCAGTGGAACAGTCCATCCCCTCATTGGTGGACAAAATAATTAGGCCTATTATCCAACACACCAATTTTGTTTTTTTAAATTTTCAGTCCCACACTTGTTGTGTACCGAGCATGGTAGTAACACAGTCCTTGAGTTCATTTTATGAACTTTCACAAACTCTTTATAGTTGAGCTCACAGTTAGGGTAAATTTGCAGGCCCAATTATCACATGCTTTGCACAAGAAAATGTTCACCGAAAGATGTCAGCAGTCCAGTTCTAGCAGACAGCCCTTTTATTTCTGATAGATAAATCCATTTGTATATAAGATGCATCTTTTAATAAATAGATGGACAAAGAAAGACTTCAGTAACCCTCACACAGTGCTGTATAGAATTTTTATTTTTAGATTTTGTGTTTCAACTCAGATTTTTTCTTTCCCCAGCAAACAGCTCTGTGGGGACACCAAAAAGATCTAGTCAGACAACATCCAAACCTTCAATTCAACCCAAGCCTCTCTTGCTGCCTGCAGTACCTGAAGCTCAGGCCAGCCTTGGCATTCAGGCTAAAGCCATCATTATTCAGGCTCTTCCAGCACTTTTGCCACTGACAAAGCAGCAGCCAGTTATTAGTATCCAACCGGCCCCTCCTAAAGGTACGTGACTAGTTGTGATTGAACAGGGCTTGAGATGGATTCTTTTTTCTTTCAAGGTACACAGGGAAAATGCCATATTCTGAGGCAAGTAAAGTGAGTGAAGTTTGCTTTGACATCTGAAACAGAGGACCCAGAAGGGGGGGGAGCTAAGAGCTTTACTGACATGCAAAGATATAAATATTCTCCAAAATGGTATCAAGACTAGCACATACTGACAAAGAAGCAGGAGAGGAGCTGGGACACTTGGCGTTTCCTAAGATCTATTAAAAAAAAAAGAAATGGTAGGTTTATGTGAAGAGGTGGGTTTTGAGGAGAGAGTGGCTGCATGGCAAACAGGTTTAAAGAGGCTGTTCCAGGCTAGGAAGTAGTACATGAGACGGGAGGAAAGGTCATGTGGAGGGAATCAGAGTTGGTGGGGCTGCCAGATCTGCTTGTGAATTGAGTGCTTTTGTTTATCCCCTCATAATACAAGACCAAGAGAACATTCCACAGAATTGATTGAATGACACTTAAAAGAGAAAAAAAGAAAATGCTGTTCTACCCACTGCATAATGACCATGGTGTTAGAGTGACAGAGTGGGGATTCAGCCTTGAGTGCAGAAGTGGGGGCCCACAAGGATGTTAAAAATTGATACTTGCCACTTCAGGTTTGCATTAAACTCCCAAGGTTACAGCTTCTCTCTGACCTTGGCTTGGTAAACGCTGCCACCACCCAAATGCAAAAAATCCCCTTTGAACCCAGGAAGGATCATTTGGGAATTCCTCCCTGTGGGGTACCCTCAAGCCCTTTCACCCCCCCCCCCTCCAGGGAATAACTGAGAAAGGAAACAAAGGAAATTAGCTGTGACTATCAGCTAATCAAACAACATGCACAAACCTCTTAGGACACCAAAAATCCAATCCTCATCTTAAAAAAAGAAAATTTTATTAAAAACAAAAAGGAAAACAATACATCTGGACCTTAGGCTAGATCTTAAAAGAAACAATTACAAAAATTAAGCACCCAAAATAGCTTTCTTGGGGGTTCAGCTTAAAGGTTATAAGCAAACAAAAGCATCTGGGGTTAGCACAGAAGAGTTCCACAAGCCTTAAAAAATAAACAGAAATAAACCTGATCACATCTAGCTAAACATTCTGCTCTACTTACACATTTGGAGTTCAGATAAGTAGTTCTAGGTATGATCTGATGATTTATGATCATACCTGGCTTAAAGCTGCTTACAGTATTGCTGCCCTGTCCCTCCAGCCCAGAGAACAGACAAAGGGAAAATTTATTTCTCAAATTCAAAAGTTCTAGCCTTCCCATTGGTTCTTTTGGTCAGGTGCACACCCCTTTTCTTTTACCTGTGGGCTTGTTAACCCTTTACAGGTAAAGCAAGCAGAGAACAGACCAAGAGGGATTTTATAGCTAATTGGCTGGTTGGATGTCCATAAAAGGGAGCTCCCCCCTACTTTATTTATCACACCATGTGTAACTCATTGCTCCAGAAATTAGAGCCCAAGAATTTAGTAGGATCCAGAAAATAAGAGATGTTTGTATGAATAATGAAAATATCCACAATTAGGTTAGGATTACAAACCGGCTTCAAAAACCACAAGGAGTCCTTGTGGCACCTTAGAGACTAAAATTTATTTGGGCATAAGCTTTCTGTAGTGCTACTTTTTGTAGTGCTAACGAGGCCAACACACTATAAAATGTAGTTTTCCCTCTGTTGATATTCACCCCTTCTTGTCAGTTGTTGGGAATGGGCCACATTCACCCTAATTGAATTGGCCTCGTTAGCACTGACACCACACTTGGTAAGACAACTCCCATCTTTTTATGTGCTGTATATTTATACCTGCCTACTTTTTTTCACTCCATGCATCTGATGAAGTGGGTTATAGCCCACGAAAGCTTATGCCCAAATTTGTTAGTCTCTAAGGTGCCATAAGGACTCCTTGTTGTTTTTGCTGATACAGACTAACACGGATACCCCTCTGAAACCTCCTTCAGGCCATGACCCAACACTGACTGATAGGGGAAGGAAGAAGCTTCGCTTGTGGGTAGGTTATTCCATAATTGCCTACTACAGGGTTTCTTTCACCTTCCTGTGAAACATCTGTTTCTGACCATCGTCTGAGACAGAATACTACACACGCCATTCATCTAGTCTGGTATGGCTATGTTCCTCCCTGCGTTCTCACAAGTCTTAGTTACCTATGCCTTCCCCTTAAGAATTCATAACGTGAAACTATTATTAATTGTAATTTTGGTGCATGTTTTGATAACGAAGCTTCCTACTAGGGAAAGAACTGGAACTATTATTTCAGTTCAGATAGGCCACCAAAGAGGTGTCAGAGGTTGCTGACTGGTCACACCCAGCCCTGTGCCAGATTTGAACTAATGAACTAGAGAGGAAAGGTTACTTATCCCATTAACAGTCCCCTAAGCTCTGCATTCTTGGGTTTGGCTGCCATACTTGCGCTGTTATTTGCTTAAGTGGGCTCAGTCTTCATTGATGAGCTCTGAGGCCTGTCCTCTTGCAAATTCAGAACAGACCTGTGGGATGGCAACTGATTCTCTGAAGCTGTCTCATGTAGTTGTATATTTTGACCAGTAGATGGCGATAAATACTTGCAGTTCAGCAGCTGTTTGAACTAAAAAGGCTTTGAACACAACAAGTAGTAGGAAATGTGAAAACTTGCTCTGTGTGTGTATGAAAATGCTTTGGTAGAGATCTAAGGAAATATGTCTTCACTATTGATTGCTTTTCCACTAGGAGTTAGGCTAAAGCCAGAGAGACTGGCAGAAAGTTTTTGTCAGGTATGATTTGCCTAAATTATCAGACTGTCTGAACTACAAGTTCACTTTCTAGTTGGGCTGACACAGCCCTTAATCCTTTTGAAGTACTGGTGCAATGCATTTCAGTAGTATTTCGAATAAGATGGTGAAAAGATCCCTTTCTGTAAGAGTGGAAATATGACAGTGGTGGGAAGGGGTACTACTTGGTCCTTGTGAACAAGTGTTAACATAAGATCAGCTTCCCCCTTCCCTTGCATAGGTGGTATGAGTGTGGCTTGGGGAGGGCATGTGGGGAGAGAATATCATTGGGGAGGTCAGGACCCACACCCAGGGCTCCTGCAGAAATGTTCTGTTTACTTTCTAATTGTAAACTTTGTCATAAACTCTTGAGGAAGAAAACTCTTCTGTGGAGCTGTTCCCCCAGCTTACAGGATGTCCTTAGTCAAAATTCCACCTATCTACTGCAGCGGGCAATTGTTGGCTGGTATTCTCCACCTCTGAGGTAGCTGAATTTCAGTACTGCAGAGCACTAGGATCTTGGGATGAAAGGTGCTAGACGAATTTGGAAGAATTGACTAGTTAGATCAGACTTGCTAACTGATGGTGAGCAGCCTGTGTTTGTAAATCAGAATTGTTTAGACCCTGGGCTGCTTCTCGAGTCACAAGTAGGAGCTCAGGTAAAGAGAGGTTTTTCCTTCTACATCTGGTGTAGTGAGTTTGACCTTTGATTTTGGCTATAGATCTTATTAATCTAATTAGTATTACAGCAGTGCTTAGAGGCTAGGGCCCATTTTGCCAAGCACTGTACAAATATATAACGTGTGGACCTTTATATTGTCATTTGTATTACTATAGTGCCTAGTCACCTTAGTCATGGACTGGGATCCCATTGTGCTAGATGCTGTACAAGACACAACAGACAGACAGATGGAGTGATTACAGTGAGACAGTATTGGTCAGCATGATGGGCAGTGGTCTCAGGATACCAGTGGCTTAACTGTTGTCAAAATGTTTGTAGATATCATGGCAAAGTAATTTTAGGGAGGGATTTGAAGGAGGATAGTGAGGTGGCTTTATGGACATTTATGGGGAGCTCCTCCCAGCATGAGCAGCAGCATGGGATAAAGCACGAGGATGCTTGCTTGAAAATTTAACAAGAGGGCAATGGAAGATGGTGGGGGTCATGGGCCAATTGGAGGTATGAGACAACATCTCAGTACTGAGTGACATAATAGGTATGTGGCGGGTGGGGTGGGGGGAAGAGAGGATATGACATTCTGGAGTAAATTCTAGGCCAGTGAGAAGCTGTGTCACTCTTGCCCTGCAACCTGTGGTGCCTCACAATGCTTTGCTGCTGTAGCTTCCAACCTGGTCCCCTCATAAACAGCTTAACTGCATGCAGATCCCACCTGCGTGTCTGTGTGTAGCTACAGCCTTCCAGCACATTCCAGTCACACTCTAGTTTGCACCAGCTTTGATTACCACTTGCAGGGTAACTCCAACACACTCCTAGTCCTCAAAACTTGTTTCTGCACAGTCCAGCCCTCTCCTGGACAGGTCAGATATTTTAAGTCCATTGCCCCTCTAAGGGGATCAATATCAACAATTTGCTACTTTAAATGGAGTTACCCACATAATTCAGTTTAAACACAGCAGTGGATTAGTTTTGATTAAACAATAAAACAAATGTATTTAACTACAAAGAGATGGGTTTTAAGTGAGCACAAGTATAAGTCATTAAAGTCAGAAATGATAACAAGGGAAATAAAGATGAAATGCTTCCTAGTACTAAGATTTGACAGACTAGACTTGGTTCAAGGTGAAATCCCTTACCATGTATTTCCAGTAACATTGCTGACCAAATTCTCAGGCCAAGATCTGCTTCCAAAGGCTGTTTCTTTTGTTGTCTTAGGTGAAAGAGAGAGAGAGAGAGAGAGAGAGAGATGAATAGAGAGAGACCTTGAGGTGTTTTTCCCTCTCACTTTTATAGTCCAGTCCCCTTTAAAATGCATTTTCTTGAGGGTTACCCCTAGATAAAGTTTATTCCTGCTTTGAAGACAGAGACAAGGAGTCTCTGGTCAAAGAGGTTTCATGCTGTTGTGTGCTAAGATGCAGATCTGTTTGTTCCTGCCTCCCTTCCTTGCCAATGAATAGTCACTTGACTGGTGATTGCTAAGGCTAAGATTTTGTCATGGTTATTTTTCGTAAAAGTCACGGACAGGTCATGGGCAATAAACCAAAAATTCATGGAAGTCCATGCCCTATCTCCGACTTTTGCTGCTGCGGCTCCATGGTTTCCCCCGCCATTGTGGTGGCTGTGAGCTGCGGGGTCCCTACTCCTCCCCACCCCCCACCACGCAAGGCTGTCGCCCATCACTGGGACCCTGACAAGAGCCCCCAGAGGAGGCTGTCGCTGGAACCCTGCAGGGGGAGCCTGAAGAGGCTGTCGCCCAGTGCTGGGACCCTGCTGGCTGCCAGCTCCAGTCCTGCGGCCCCAGGGGCTGAAGCAGAAAATGTCACGGAGGTCTCTGGAAGTCACAGCTTCTGTGACTTCCGTGACATAAACGTAGCCTTAGTGATTGCCCATCGACTTGGATGACACCTGGCTAGAGGCATCAGCCTGTCTTCGAGGAACTGCTAAACACATTTGTCTGGTAAATGCATTTCAGATCTAATTTCAGCTCACGTTTATAACTTTACGATATAATATTGCTCAACGGTTCTGAAAAGTCTCATCTGTCATTAAAAAACAAAAACAAATTAAGTCTCCAGCAGTTATGATTGCAGAGTAAACCTTGACTATGTACCTAAGTGTAAATGATGCAAGGATCTAAGACTGAGTTTGCAGAAAGCCTGAAACCATAGCTCTGAGATGTGAACTGCCCATTCATTTCAGGAAATGCTAACTCATGTGCCAGTGATGATGCTTTGAATGCCAGTGTTACTGTTTCATTGCTCATCAAAGCTTGGAAGAAAAGTAGTATTATCATAGTATGAAGATCAAAAATCATGAGTTGGGCCTCTGAAAAATCATGATAGGTTTAAAATGCATGAAATTTAAAAAACAATAAATATCAGGTGCTTTCTTATTTTCCTGCTAGCGTTTGAGCCTTTAGGGTTCACACTTTCAAGCTTCTTTTCCAGCAACCATGAGGACTAGAAACTACATGGGGATTGGGGAGGAGTAAAAGTGAGATTCTTGCATAACATGGCTGTAGGAGCTGGGCTTTAAGAAAAATGCCAAATATTATGAGACTTATGATAAAAATCATGAAAGTTGGCAATGCTTTGAAGATCTACACCATTTGCTCATTTTGGGTAGGCTTGTAACAACACATGGCAGGTTGAAGGGCATAGTGATGGATTTCATTTTTCAGCTTTCAGAAGTTTGGAAAATGCTGTAGTAACAATGCTGCATTACCCTTCAATTCCTTCATAAAGTCATTCCCCCCCCCCCTTAATTTAACCTGCAGGTGTTTCTGTTAAGCTTTGGTCAGCCCTCCCTCACCTGCCCCCAAAAGCTGTTTTGTATAAGAAAAACTATTTCAATTTTAGGTAACAAAGGGTAGGTCTACACTTACCGCCGGACCCGGCGGTAAGCAATCGATCTTCTGGGATCGATTTATCGCGTCTTGTCTAGACTCGATAAATCGATCCCGGATCGATCCCGGAAGTACTCGCCCGTCGACGCCGGTACTCCAGCTTGGCGAGAGGAGTACGCGGCATCGACGGGGGAGCCTGCCTGCTGCGTCTGGACCCGCGGTAAGTTCGAACTAAGGTACTTCGAATTCAGCTACGTTATTAACGTAGCTGAATTTGCATACCTTAGTTTGAAATGGGGGGTTAGTGTGGACCAGGCCTTAAAGACATGGCTGATGTTGAATGTCTGTAATTTATACTATTTGCTTATGTCATTTATTTAGTGAGCGCTATGCCCCTTTGAGTTAGTTTGTATATTTTGCTTACGAGTCATATTTCAACACATTAAATGTTTTAAGTTAGTAACTGTACAGGAGGGGACAAAGAGATGGGAAGAATGAGACACAGAAAGATGTAAACTCTGATTAAACAATAATAAAACTAGTACACTGGGAAACTACAAAGACATGAAGCAACTTAAAATATCTCAAACTTCCTTATGATCACCATCTTATTTTCTATACCATCTTATGTTCATAGGGATTCCCAAATGGCTAACAAACATTACTGTTGGATTCTGGCTCCAGGCCTTTACCCAGAGCTGTGTGGACTATGCTGAGCACTGATCAGTGCAATCATACAACAGCAGACACTATAGCCCTGACATTGAAGTGACTTTCCTACAGATTTGGGATCTCTCTCAATCATTCTCTGATTTGTGGGTGTCAAAAGTGGGCTCTTTTTTATCTTATAAGACTTAGAGAATGACTCTTCCCCCCCTCCCCCTCCCAGTAGTTTAAAATTGGGACCAGGTTCTGAAAAGGAGGTGGGGAGCAATGTTGAGGTCTTGACTGTAGGGTTGCCAGGTGTCCGGTTTTTGACCGAAACGCCCAGTTGAAAAGGGACCCTGGCAGCTCCGGTCAGCACTGCTGACCGGGCCGTTAAAAGTCCAGTTGGCAGTGCAGCGAGGCTAAGGAAGGCTCCTGCCTGCTGTGCAGCTCACGGAAGCAGCGGCATGTCTCTCCTCTGGCTCCTAGGTGTAGGGGCAGCCAAGGGACTCTGCGCGCTGCCCCCGCCCCAAGCGCCAGCTCCACTGCTCCCATTGGTTGCCAGTGGGAGCTGCGGGGATGGTGCCTGCGGACCAGGCAGTGCGCAGACTCATCTGGCCGTGCCTCTGCGTAGGAGCCGGAGGGGGGACATGCCGCTGCTTCCGGGAGCTGCCTGAGGTAAGCACCACCTGGAGCCTGCACCCCCTCCCGTGCCCCAGCCCCCTTCCCTAGCCATGAACCCCCTCCGAACCCCTCAGCCCCAGAACAGAGTACCTTCCTGCACACCAAACTCTTCATCCCCGACCCCACCCCAGAGCCTGCACCCCCAGCCGGAGCCCTCACTCCCTCTGCACTCCAACCCCCTGCACCAGTCTGGAGCCCCCTCCTGCATGTCAAACCCCTCAGCCCCAACCCGGAGCCCCCTTCTGCACCCCAAACTCCTTATTCTTGGCCCCACCGCAGAGCCTGCACCCCCAGCTAGAGTCCTCACCACTCCCTTACCCCAACCCCCTGTACCAGTCCGGAGCCCCTTCCTGCACTCCAAATTGCTCAGCCCTAGCCTGGAGCCCCCTCCTGCACCCTAAACCCATCATCCCTGGCCCCACCCCAGAGCCTGCATCCCCAGCCGGAGCCCTCACTCCCTCCTGCATCCCAACCCACTGTCTCAGTCCGTAGCCCCCTCCTGCACCCTGAACCCCTAATTTCTGGCCCCACCCTAGAGCCCCCCCCCCCCCCCCCCCGCATCCCAACCACGTGCCCCACCCCGGAGCCCCCTCCCGCACGCTGAACTCCTAATTTTTGGCCCCACCCTGGAGCCTGCACTCCCACCCAGAGCCCTCACACCCTCCCACAACCCAGCCCCCTGAGCCAGCCCGATGAAAATGAGCGAGTGAGTGAGCGTGGGGAGAGCAAGTGACAGAGGGAGGGGGGGATGGAGTGAGTGGGGGTGGGGCCTCGGAGAATGGGTGGAGGCGGCTGGGGGTGGGGCAAAGGTGTTTAGTTTCGTGCGAGTAGAAAGTTGCCAACCCTACTTGACTAGTGAGTAAGTGGGGCAATCAGCAGTAATCATTACACTGTAAGACCTGGTACCAGAATTCTTATTTTGTCATATCATCCTCTGAGCACTGCAATTCTGGACCGTGCTGGAACGGGGTCTAGTTCTGAAATGGAAAATGTACTCCAGGGAGTCACTGCATATTCCCACTTATGGCTCCATGGTGTCTGCGCCTCAGTGATCTGGAACCTTCTGGAAAACTGTGCCAATTTGGACTCACTTGTTTTAGGATTTTTACTCAGGGTGTGTCTGCATTGCAGTCGGAGGTGTGATTGTGGCATGGGTTGGCATACCTGCACGAGCTTTAATCTAGCTAGCACAGGTAAAAGTAGCAGCGAAGGCGTAGCACAGATTTCAGCATGGGCTAGCAGTGCAAGTACATGCTGAAGCCCGTGTTGCCGCAGCTACACTAGTATTTTTAGCTGTGCTAGCTAGATTAAAGGTACTATTGGTATGCCAACCTGGGCTGCAATCACACCTCTGATGTCTGCAGTCTAGACATATCCTGAATCTAGATAACCTAGGAAGTTTTAGAGCTTTTGTAAGTTGTTAAAGTAATTTTGTCCATTTTTAGTTTTACCTTGGTGCCAACTACATCAGAGCCCTTTTAGGGCTTTAAATGGAGCACTTCCTGCCCTAGGGCCTTTCCCAAGATGGATGCAGGTGCTCTTTGGCCCAGAGACATACCCTCCAGACAGATATAGCTGCCCAGTCTTCACTCTCCCCAAGCCTGTCTCAAGCTCCAGTTGTCAGTCACAGAACTACAGATTCAATGTGGACAATCTTGTCCTGATGTTCTGCATATCCCCAAAGATCCCAAAGCAGATAAGTTGGTGGAGCCCCACAAAATACAGTTTAAGAGGAGTCCTCTGCATTCCTCCAGCTCCCTCAGCAAAAGCAGTCCAGATGCATCCAAGCTGGACTATGGCATGCACTGCTAGTGACTTTGGAATCAATGGGGAACCAATCTGCTAGAACTATGAGCCATCCCATGCGCTCAGAAATCCATGCTACCTCAACTTATAGGAAAAGTAGAACAGATGCTTATGGACAACACCACTGTTATGTATTCTCATAAGCAAGAAAGCGCTTGTTCCCAGACTGTGTGCAAGGAAGTGGCAAATTCATGGAGTTGTGAATATAGCTGTAGAAGGTTCGTGCCGGGGTTCAACCCTCCCGGGCAGGAGGGGAGCCACACCAGCTCACTACCAGTGGGACAGCGGTACAATTCACTGGGTCCGGGCTCAGGTCCTTTGGCACAGGAGCTGTGCACAATATAACAGATAAGGAGCTCAGGCCCTCTTGGTGCAGGGGCTGAGCACAGTATAACAGTTTGGGGAGCTCAGGCCCTCTTGGTGCAGGGGCTGAGCAACAATATAATAGCGAGCTCAGGCCCTCTGGTGCAGGGGCTGAGCAACAATGTAGTGACTAGGATAGGCCCAGGACCCTATGCCTGAGCGTTGGGTGAGGGGGAAGCCAACCACCCGTGAGCGGGGTGGCAGGGGGGGACGCAGGCCCACCCACTCGACTGCATCCCCGCCCGGGGCCCTAACAGCAGCCACTGCCGCTGCGAGTCAGTGGGGTGTCCGAACCGAAACACACTGACATCGGCTCATATGTGTCTACAGCCTGACCGGGGTTAGCTACCCCCGGGCTACTTCCAGGTTCCCCCTCAGGGCCTACCTCGTCCGTGGTGCTGGGCCCAGTCCAGTCCACCAGCATGGGTTCCTCTCATCCGGGGCTTGGTGGTAGGTCCGGCAGCTCCTCAGGGAAATCCGGCCAATTGAGCTCGGGCGGCTCCTCCAGGTAACAGCAGGGCCGGAGTGGCTCTGGTGGCGTCTCGCCTTCGGGGTTGGTGTGGGGGAGTTCCACCGGCTCGTCCCAACGACGGGAGCGGAGGGGCTCCGGTGGTACCTCCTTGTAGTGGGCTCGGGGTAACTCCGGCCAGTTAGGGTCACGGCCTCGGAGGTCTCCCGGCCGCGAGCTCTCCACCGTACATCTGCTCCCTGTGGTGGCTGGGGCCCCACTGAGCTCTGGCGGACGGCTTTTATACTTCCTGTCCCGCCCCTTGACTTCCGGGGGGCGGGAACAGGTGGCAGAGGCTCCGCCCACTTGAGTGTCTGTAAGGGTACTCCCTCTGCTGGGCAGGAGGGGAGCCACACTGAGTCACTACACACACCCCCCCTCAAGACTGGCTCCCGCTTCTCGGGGCCAGGCCCTTCCATTTCCCCAATGCGGGATAGGAAGTCCGTGTTGGCATGGTCCTTGCCAGCCCGATGCTGAACGGTGAACGCATAGGGCTGCAAGGCCAAGCACCAGCGCATGATGCGGGTGTTGTTGTCCTTCATGCTCATCAGCCAGCGGAGGGGGGCGTGGTCCGTGACCAGGGTGAATGGTGCCCCAAGGAGGTAAAAACGGAGGGCATCACAGGCCCATTTCACGGCGAGGGCCTCCTTTTCTATGACCGCGTAGTTCCTTTCGCGGGGAAACAGCTTTCAGCTGAGGTACAGCACAGGATGGTTTTCCCCATCCACCTCTTGGGACAAGACCGCTCCCAATATCACCTCGGAGGCGTCTGTCTGCAGGACGAACTGTCGATTGAAGGCTGTACAAAACCGGCTCCTGACAGAGACACCTCTGCAGTGTCCGGAAGGCAGTCTCGCACTCCGGGGACCACTGCACCTGCCGGGGACTGTCCTTACTCAGTAGCCCAGTTAGGGGCGCTGTGATGGATGCGAACTGGGGGATGAATCGCCAATAATATCCGATGAGGCCCAGGAACTGCCGCACGTGTCGTTTCGTTGTCGGGGTAGGACAGCCCACAAGGGCTTGGACCTTTCCCACAAGGGGTTTTACGCACCCACCCCCAACCGTATAGCCGAGGTAGGTCGTTTCCTGCCAGGCAATACGGCATTTCTTAGGGTTGGCCGTCAGACCCGCCTGCTGCAGGGACCTCAGGACCGACGCGACCCGGATCAGATGGTCGTCCCAGTGGTGGCTATAAATGACAACATCGTCGAGGTAGGCGGCCGCATACTCCTGATGGGACTGTAGCAGGTGGTCCATCAGCCGCTGGAAGGTCGCGGGGGCCCCATGGAGACCGAAAGGCATCCGGGTAAATTGATACAGCCCAGACGGGGTGGCAAAAGCGGTTTTCTCCTTCGAGGTCTCATCAAGGGGAATTTGCCAATAGCCCTTGCTAAGGTCGAGGGTGGTGATAAACTGGGCCTCTCCCAGGCGGCCCAGTAATTCGTCCACGCGGGGCATCAGGTAGGCATCGAAGCAGGAGATGGCGTTCACCCTCCGAAAATCTATGCAGAAACGGCGGGTGCCATCTGGCTTGGGCACCAGGACCACCGGGCTGCGCCACTTGCTCCAGGATTACTCAATGACGCCCAAAGCCAGCATGGCTGGTACCTCCTCTTCGACCTCTTCGCGCATCCGGTAGGGTAGGGGCCGGGTTGTTTCCTGGACAACTTTCCCAGACTCGGTCTGGATCGAATGCCGAACCAGGGTTGTGTAGCCCGGTACCGCCGTGAAAGTCTTCCGGAAGGCCTGTAGGAGACAGCCTGTTTATGTTGTTCCTCCGTGAGCGACTCACCTAGGAGGGGTGCCGGGGGGTTCTCCTTCGGGGGTACACGGGGTCCCAGCTCCGGGTTGGGCAGGTAAGGGTTAATCAGGAGACCCTCCCGGCCATGCCACAGCTTCAGCAGGTTCACGTGGTAACGTTGGGTTCCCTTACGTTTATCCGGGTTGCCTAACCTCGTAGGTGACCGGACCCGCCTTGCGCACTACTTCGTAAGGCCCCTGCCAGCGGGCTAACAGCTTTGATTCGCTTGACGGCAGGAGGAGTAGGACTCGATCCCCGGGCTGAAACTCCCATACTTGGGCCTCCTGGTTATAGGCCCGTTCCTGTGCCGTCCTTAAATTCTCGTGCGCCAGGGCTCCCGCCTGGGTAAGGTACTCCTGCAATTGTAGGACGTATTTTAAGAGGCCCTGGGCTGGGGAGGCCGACTGTTCCCAGGTCTCCCGCATTAGATCCAAAAGGCCCCGCGGCCTACGCCCGTATAATAGTTCAAACAGAGAAAACTTCGTTGATGCTTGAGGCACCTCTCAGACGGCTAACAGCAGCGGTGGAAGGAACTAGTCCCAATGGCGGAGCTCGTCTATGGGGAATTTCCGCAACATTCCCTTAAGCGTCCAGTTAAACTGTTCCACTAACCCGTCCGTCTGCGGATAGTAAATTGAGGTGTGGAGTTGTTTGACTCCTAAGAGGGTACAGACCTGCCGTAACAACTGGGAGGTGAAGTTAGTCCCCTGATTGGTTAGGATCTCCTTAGGCAGTCCTACCCATGCAAAGATCTTCACCAGCTCGCCCGCGATAGTCCGGGCGGTAATGCTCCGCCATGGGATGGCCTCCGGGAAGCGGGAGACGTAGTCCACGAGTACCAAAATGTACCGAAAACCAGCAGCGCTTTTCGGGAGCGGGCCCACAAGGTCCATGGCGCCCCACTCGAACGGTGTCTCCATCAACGGCATCGGGACCAGTGGCGCCTTGGGTACCCCGGGAGGAGCCGCTAACTGACATTCCGGGCAGGAGGTGGACATCCTGGTGGACTCCCGGCCAGAAGAAGCGCGACAGGATTCGGGTGAGAGTCTTCTCCTGCCCCAGGTGCCCGGCCGCCGGCACATCATGGGCGAGTTTCATTACGGCTCGCCGATGACACAGGGGCACCATCAGTTGCGTCTGTGGCTCCCGTGTGCGGGGGTCGTGGTCCACCCGGTAGAGCCGGTCTCTGCGCAGCTCAAAGTGGGGCCATTGGGTGGCTTGCTGGGGATCAGCGATGCTCCCGTCCACCGCCGCGAGCTGCTCGTAAAAACGGCCGAGGGTAGGATCCGCTCGTTGGTCCCGACAGAAGTCGGTGCCGAGGCGGGGTTTAAGGGCAGGTTCCGGCTGCAGCACCGCATCGTCCGGGACATCCGTCTCGGTTGCCTCGGCCTGGGCGGTGGTCTCGGGTCAGGACCCCTGGCGATCTGCATCCAGGGCCAGCGTGGGTCGGAGGACTTCCTCGAAAGCGGGCCAGTCCCGGCCCAGGACCATGGGATACGCTAGGTGGGGAGCCACTCCGACCACCAGATTCTGGGTAACACCCGCGATCGTTAGGGGAACCCGGGCGCTCGGGTACAGTCGGACGTCCCCATGTATACACTGCAGATGGATCACCCCCAGGCGTGTATCTGTCTGAGGTACCAGCTCCCGACGGACCAGCGTTTGGCCACAGCCCGAGTCGATCAAGGCCCGAGTTTTCCGCCCGCCAACGGCCACGGGGATTGTTAGCTTGGGGTTCACGGATGGTCGGGCCCGATTGTGTCCCGCCCACACTTGTCCGTAACTGCAGTCCATGTCGGGACAGTCCCGCTGGAGGTGTCCCATCTTCCCGCAGCCGAAACAGGGACCGAGTTCAGGCCGCCTACTCCGGGGGCCCACTCGGCTCGGGCTCCGGGGGGGGGGGCTCCGCCAGGCCCTAGGGGGCCCCTGGCCAGGGGGCATTGGCCCCGTCCGGGGGGCTGACTCTATGTGCTGGGCCCGGGGCTCCGTATGGGGGTTGGTTTTGGGGACTGGGTGCCGTGGCCCGCTCGGGATGTTCTCCTTCCTCTCACCGCGGGCCGGTTCGGACCCGGCATTGGGGCGCTGAAAGGTGGGACCCACCGCATTTTCAGCGGCGAGGAAGTCCTCCATCAGCGACACAGCCACGGACAGCGTCACCGGCCGGTGGCGGAGCACCCAGGCCCGCCCTCCGGAGGGCAGGGTGTGGATGAACTGTTCCAGGATGACCTGTTCGGTCACTTCCTCCACTATCCGGGTGTCAGGTTGTAACCACCGCCGGCAGGCCTCCTTTAAGGTCTGGGCCACCAACTGTGGTCTGGCCCTTGGGGGGGGGGGGGGGGGGTAGGTCTGGTTCCGGAACGGTTGTCTGAAGGTCTCAGGGCTGACGTCCAGCGCGTCTAATATTGCAGCTTTCACTCGGTCATAGTCTCAGGCTTCCTCTGTCGCCAGTCCGCGGTAGGCCACCTGGGCTGCCCCGGTCAGATACGGGGCTAAGAGGGTAGCCCACTGGTCTCGAGCCCACCTGGCGACGAGGGCCACGCGCTCAAAGGTGACCAAGAAGGCCTCGGGGTCATCGTCCGGGCCCATCTTGGTCAACTGAAGGGGAGCAGCTAAACGTGGCATCCCCCCATTCTCTCCCGCTGGCCCCACAGTGGGGCGAGGGAGCATAACCAGCAGCTGCTGCAGCTGATTCCCCAATTGCTGCACCAGCTGCTGCTGTTGCGCAAGCTGGGCCGTATGCTGCTCCTGCTGTTGCTGGAGGTGGCCAGCATCACGCTGCTGCTGCTGCTCAAGCTGAGCGGCCTGCTGCTGCTGCAATTGGGCCGCCTGCTGCCGCTCCTGACTCTCCGCAAGTAGCTGGAACAAATGCTCCATGTCCATACTCCTTACTAAACGGGGTGGGGGGGGGGGATGGGCAATGGCCACTCCCCCATCCAGCCCCTTCTCACAGGGGCAGGGACTCGCAGTCCCCACTTCTGTTACCACGTGTAGAAGGTTCATGCCGAGGCTCAACCCTCCCGGGCAGGAGGGGAGCCACACCAGCTCACTACCGGTGGGACAGCGGTACAATTCGCTGGGTCCGGGCTCAGGTCCTTTGGCACAGGAGCTGCGCACAATATAACAGTTAAGGAGCTCAGGCCCTCTGGTGCAGGGGCTGAGCAACAATATAACAGTTTGGGGAAGCTCAGGCCCTCTGGTGCAGGGGCTGAGCAACAATATAGTGACTAGGATAGGCCCAGGACCCTATGCCTGAGTGTTGGGTGAGGGGGAAGCCAGCCACCCGTGAGCAGGGTGGCGGGGGGGACGCAGGCCCACCCACTCCACTGGGTCCCCACCTGGGGCCCTAACAGCGGCCACTGCCACTGCGAGTCAGTGGGGTGTCCGAACCAAAACACACTGACATCGGCTCATATGTGTCTACAGCCTGACCGGGGTCGGCTACCCCCAGGCTACTTCCAGGTTCCCCCTCAGGGCCTACCTCGTCCGTGGTGCTGGGCCCAGTCCAGTCCACCAGCATGGGTTCCTCTCATCCGGGGCTTGGTGGCAGGTCCGGCAGCTCCTCAGGGAAATCCGGCCAATTGAGCTCAGGCGGCTCCTCCAGGTAACAGCAGGGCCGGAGTGGCTCTGGTGGCGTCTCGCCTTCGGGGTTGGTGTGGGGGAGTTCCACCGGCTCGTCCCAATGACGGGAGCGGAGGGGCTCCAGTGGTTCCTCCTTGTAGTGGGCTCGGGGTAACTCCGGCCAGTTAGGGTCACGGCCTCGGAGGTCTCCCGGCCACGAGCTCCCCGCTGTACGTCTGCTCCCTGTGGTGGCTGGGGCCCCACTGAGCTCTGGCGGACGGCTTTTATACTTCCTGTCCCGCCCTTTGACTTCCGGGGGGCGGGAACAGGTGGTGGAGGCTCCGCCCACTTGGGTGTCTATAAGGGTACTCCCTCTGCTGGGAGGGAGGGGAGCCACACCGAATCACTACAATAGCACAACATATATCTGGTATTGCATCTAGCAAAGGAGGATGATCTGGCAGATAGGATTTCCTGGTGGACATAGGAAAAGCATGAATGGTCTCTCAAACAGCCTGTGTGGTCAAACTCCTGTTCAGCAAGTGGGGTCCTCCCCTTTACTCTTTGCCACCAGGACCAACTCTGTGTCCCCTGCATTGCTCTTGATGAGGGATAGCAAAAGGGCCTTGACAGACGCCTTTCTGTGAGAGTCGAACACACAGCTCCAGTACACATTCCTGCTGATTCCATTGGTCCCTTGACTGCTCAGGAAATTGGGACCAGACAGGGCCTGGGTGATCCTGATAGCCCCAGCATGTGCCAGAAATTTCTGGTACCCAGAGTAGATCTGTAATCTTCTTCTGTACCTCCCAGTGTCACAAAAACTCTGGTCACAGGACATTAGAACCCGACCCTCAGTCTCTTCATCTGGCTGCCTGTGCTATGAGATGAATTGTTCTGCTCTACTGAAGTGTAGACTCTCCAGGAAACATGCCATTCTCAAGCATTTCACTAAAGTGGAAAAAGGATTGGCATATGGGCAGTTAACAGCAATTTATGCAGCACTCCCGCTAATTTATTGCATCTCTAGAACAAGGTCTTTTTAGTGTCCATTAGAGTGCACTTGTCTGCAGTTTCTGCTTTTCACTGTCTGGTTGAGGGAGTCTCCGTTCTTGTCACTTGATGGTCTCCAGATTCCTAAAGGGAGTGCCCAATTTGTATCCAGTGGTCAGAGACCAAATGCCAACATGGGACTTAAACCTACTCTTCACCAGACTTGTGACAAAAGTTCTTCAAGCCCTTAAGAATGCTGCTTGTAGCTCCTTTCTGTAAAAACACCCTTTCCAGTGACCATTTTTTTGCCACACAGGGTCAATGAATGTACTACTGCAATCACTTGCTCCATTAGTTCAAGTGGCAAAGATTTGTGTGGTGATCTAGGCCCACTTATTTCATCAAAATTAACTCAACTGCTCATGAGCCACGTGGGTGTCCGTATGATGCCACATAATGGAATTTTGTTTTTTCAGTTTCTCTTTTAAAAACCAAAGAAATTAGACAAACCTGTGGTAAAAGCACATTAATAAGGTTGCAAAGGCAAGCACTCAAGGTAAGAAATGTCATGCAGCCTTAATTTGGCCCCCTTGTGTGTATCCAATATGGCACAGTCTATAAACACATGATCACATACTATTTTTTCCCCGCAGGACCATGCCTCATTCAGTGCATGGGATTGATCTGCCGTGTGTGTGAATCAGGGCTGTGCAGTGAAGGATGTTGCTGTCTGTATGAGGCCTCCTGCATTTGTTGCAGGAGTTGGAACGTGTAGTGAATGAGACAGCGGGTTGCAGAAAGAGAAAGGATGATCTCAGGGTTAAGGCAGTTGAATGCTGCCCTGGAGAATTGGATTCTATACCTGCCTCTGCCCCAGAGTTCCTGTGTAATATCAGTCAGGTCACTTAAACCAAACTTTCCCCACGTGGTCACTAATTTGGGCAGCCAGAAAGTGAGGCACCCACAAGTTCAGGGTCTGATGTGCAAGTGTGAGTTCTTAGAACATCTGCAGCTGAGTTCATTAGGAGCTTTGAACATACGAAGTGCTGTATGTGCTAAAAGAAGAACAGGAGTACTTGTGGCACCTTAGAGACTAACAAATTTATTAGAGCATAAGCTTTCGTGGACTACAGCCCACTTCTTCGGATGCATAAGTCTGTATCTGTACGAGTTTTTTCATGAGGTTGATGGATTTCCACTCCATACGGCTAAATGCAGTGCCTTGCATAATGACAGGTTTCAGAGTAGCAGCCGTGTTAGTCTGTATGTGCTAAGTTCTCTGAAAAACTAGTCCTAGGTGTTTCAAATAGGGCACCTGAAGTTAGTGCAGGGGCGGGCAAACTTTTTGGCCTGAAGGCCGCATCAGGTTTCTGAAATAGTTTGGAGGGCTGGTTAGGGGAGGCTGTGCCTCCCCAAACAGCCTGGCGTGGCCCGGCCCCCACCCCTATCCATTTCCCCCCCCCGCTTCTTGCCCCCTGAGACTCCTGCCCCATCCAACTCCCACGTTCCCTGAGCCCCCTGCCCCAGGACCCCTGCCCCATACACACACACACACACCCCCATTCTCTGTCCCCTAACCGCCCCCGGAACCCCCGCCCCTGACTGCCCCCACCGCCCCATCTAACTCCGCCTCTCATTTCTGACTGCCCCCCCAGGATCCCTGCCCTATCCAACCACCCCTTCTCCCTGTCCCCTGACGACCCCCAGAACCCCTGCACCTGACTGCCCCCCCCCATCGCCCCATCCAACCCCCCATCTTCCTGACTGCCCCCCCGGGACACCTACCCCCCTTCAACCCCCCTGTTCCCCACGCTCTGACCGCCCTGACCCCTATCCACACCCCCACCCCCCGAACTCCCCTGTCCTCTATCCGCCCGTCCCCTTACTGCACTGCCTAGAGCACTGGTGGTTGGCGGCACTACAGCCGCGCCGCCCGGCTGGAGCAAGCCACGCCACCGCGCAGCACAGAGCACCGGATCAGGCTGGGCTCTGCAACTGCGCTGCCCCAGGAGCTCGCAGCCCCACCGCCCAGAGCATTGCGCTGGCGGCGCAGTGAGCTGAGGCTGTGGGGGAGGGGGAACAGCAGGGAAGTGGCCAGGGGCTAGCCTCCTGGGCCAGGAGCTCAGGGGCTGGGCAGGAGGGTCCTGTGGAATGGATGTGGCCCGCGGGCCATAGTTTGCCCACCTCTGAATTAGTGGATACATTTTACATTAATGAATTCATGAATTTCCTTATCTGTGTTTCCTTAATGCCTCAGTTCCCCATCTGTACAATGGGGATAATACTCCTTCCTTTCATAGGGGTGTATTAATATTTGTGAAGCACTTGGATACTGTAGTGAGCACCATAGAAAACCCCATGAGGAAATGACTAGTTCATCTTCAGAGCAGTGTCTGGCCATACATTAAAACAAAGTGTTGAATAGCTGCTCATTATTTCAGCAGCATTCGTCCCATGCACTGAATGACGCAGTGGTCCTCTTTACCACTGACCAGACAGATTTCACACACCACAGTACATTTATTTAGGAAAGAAGCAATACATAGAAAACGTATCCTAAAACAACAAATCTTCACACATGCTAAGTGCATCGGGTGTGACCCATCTTCCACATTGAGACCTGGGCAGTTCCAGTCCTTCCAATCCTTCTAGTGGGGTTTTGCCCTCTTGGTTACAATCTCATGTCACTTTTTGGATCAGATTGAGGGACTCTGAGGCAGTTCAGGCTGTTTCTCTATGCCCTTTCTTTGCCTCCTTGGCCTATTGAACCCAGTCTGAACCAGTATGTTCAGTTCCCCCCAAGGGGGATAGTACTTCTTTGGAATTGTCCTGGGTTCTGCAGTAAATACCAACCTTCCGCCTTCCTTCCTTCCCCCCCCTCCCCCCACCAATTTTAATTCCTGGAGGAAGCTTAGTAACTTCCCCATCAGAGCTGAACATTGTATTCTAGCTCCAAAGATGCATAAACTTTCAATCTCAGCAGTCTTCTGAAGTTTCCACACTTCCAAGGTTTCAGGTGGTGCAGTGACTGATTTGAATGAAATCAGTTTTTCTACCGATTTAAATTGGTTGAAAAACTGCTTGCAAACTGTCCTTTATGCTTTTTTAATGGGGGCCTAGACTTCGGAGAGCAAGACGATAGCATGAGGCAGTGTTGCCTGATCATGTGTTAATTTGCATTCTGTGGTTTGGCAGGGTTCTGTTTGTGACCAGTCGCAGAAATACTACAGTTATTACGAGGCCCCCGGTATGCACGAAGGAGATAGTTATGTTTAGGAATGACGTTCTGTCCCTGTAATGTTTTTTTAGTGCAGTTGGCAAAATCACAAACACTCCAGCCCAGCAAAGTAGATAAATAATATAAGATGGTCAGAATGTCTCATGTCTGAGCATCCATATACTCTCACCATCTCTTGCAGAAAAAGCCTGTCATCACCCCCACCATCATCACCACCACCACCTGGGGTTGTCATTCTGCCACCTCCCAGGGCATGCAGGCTGGGATACAACTTTTGTATTGTGTTATGCTGACTCCCACTATGCATATTCAGTAGAGGTTTCAGCCCCTTTTTCTTATTTGTATTTCCTTCCCTTACTAATGTTGGGGTGTCCTTCTCCCGTAGGTTACTAGTCCTTTTACCTCAAGCTTATTAGCATGTATGTCAATTAGTTACCATGGCATTCTTGTAGTCTGACTGCTGCTGCTGCTGCTCCAAACGTAGCATATCTAAATCTGATATTAACTGGCATCTTGTGGTTACCTGTCTGCACTTCAGTCATACTTGTTTATTACAGCATTTCATCTTGTGCTATCTTATGATCTAGGATTATCCTGGTTAGCTGCTTATGCTTTTTGGGCCGTATGCCTTGATTAGCTTAGCTAAGCTATTGTACTAACGGCCTTGAGGCTTGTAGGCTCTATGCTTTACTGCCTTAACTTATACCTGCGTCTTACTTAGCAAGTGCCTGTATCTGTAGGCTGCAGCCTGTGCCAATGTGCTGTGCCGCTGAGTACCAGCTCAGTTTAAGCCATGTCCTTGAGGAGGCAAAGATTTACCCTGTTCTCAGACACAATAGCAATGACTTTATGTGGATGCATAACCACAACTAATGAAAATGACCATTAAGTGGCCCTTGGAGAAGAAACACCTAACTCTAACAGTAAAGCATTGCAGAATCCCCAGTGCTTACATAACTGAGTATTCTTCACTTAACCACCCAACTCTCCCCCCACCCCGCCGTTTGCAGTAGCTGATGCTTGGGTGCAGTGTAAGCTCAGGGTGGTGAATGCTCATCCTTGCTGTGTCTCCAGCTGCCTGTTTCGTTGACTGCTGTGCTAGCAGGGTTTTCTTCACAGGTCTGAGCTACTCGTACAACCACAGCCAGGCTGAAAACTTCTCCTGCTCCCTGGGCCATCTCCTAGCTCGGGTTCAGGCTTCATTTGGCCCTGCTCCCTCCATATGTGCTCTTTGCTCAAACTTGTACAAACTTCTTCCAGCACCGCCCCTGTGCCAGTCAGTTGGCCCACCACCAACTAGATGGCCTGTCCCCACATGGGCAGGGCTAAGCTCCTGCTCTGGAGCACCATTCCCATCCTCCAATGGGAGGTGGGCTGGCACAGCAAGTCAGGGTTAGTTTTTCTGTGGGGCTGATGGGGTGATCTCCTTTTTCAGCTTTCCCTTTAATTAATCAGGGCCCACTGAAGGCAGGAGTGTCTCTTTCCCATTACCATTATGGAGTGGGGGCTCCACATAGCAGAGTCCCTGCAGAAGAAGAAGTTGTTTGCCAATAAATGTAGTTCTTCAAGGGATGCTTCCTCATGTTCACACTCCCCTCCTTCTTGGAGTTCCCTACATGTGCTTAGACTGGAGCTGAGGAGAGAGGACCTGAGGTGCTTAGGGCTAGCACCAACCTCTATATAACCTCTGAACATTTGGTGCCTCAAAGTGATGCTTGTGCAACCCCCAACGGGGCATTAGGTTCTGGATCATTGCAGTGCAGTTGCCTTGAATCCCGTGAGTGTGACTGTGCAGAGGTAGAGCTACATGTAATGGTAAGTAGCCTTTTCCCCCAGAGTTAAAGCACCTGTGTTCTATTCCTGGCTTTGCAACAGATTTTCTGTGGTATCCTTGGGCAAGTCACTTTATCTGTCTGTGCCTTGGTGTCTCCATCTCTTATGGGGGATAACATCTCTATTGTGGGGGTGAGAAGAATATTTAATAGACTAGTTAATATTTATAAAGTGCTATACATTAGTCGTATTTGGAGTTAATGATAAGAACATAACATAAGAACAGACATACTGGGTCAGACCAAAGGTCCATCTAGCCCAGTATCCTGTCTTCCGACAGTGGCCAGTGCCAGGTGTCCCAGAGGGAATGAACAGAACAGGTAATCCTCAAGTGATCCATCCCCTGTCGCTCATTCCCAGCTTCTGGCAAACAGAGGCTAGGGCAGGGGCAGGAAAACTTTTTGGCCTGAGGTCCACATTAGGATTTCGAAACTGTATGGAGGGCCCGTTAGGGGAGGCTGTGCTTCCCCAAACAGCCAGGCGTGGTGCAGTCCCCACCCCCATCCGACCCCCGCTACTTCTCACCCCCTGATGGCCCCCCCTGGGATCCCTGCCTCATCCACCCACCCTCCCACTCCCTGTCCCCTGACTGCCCCCCACCGCCCCATCCAACCCCCCCTCCTTCCTGACTGACCCCTAAGACCCCTGCTCCCATTCAACCCCCCGTTCCCCGCCCTCTGACCACCCTGACCCCTATCCACACCCCTGCCCCCTGACCAACACCCCAAACTTCCCTGCCATCTATCCAACCCCCCGCTCCCTGCCCCTTACTGCGCTGCCTGGAGCACTGGTGGCTGGCGGTGCTACAGCCATGCCACCCAGAGCACCAGGACAGGCAGCTGTGCTGCCCGGCTGGAGCCAGCCATGCCAACGCGCAGCACAGAGCACCGGGTCAGGCCGCGGCTCTGCAGCTGCACTGCCCAGCAAGAACTCACAGCATTGCGCTGGCGGTGCAGTGAGCTGAGGCTGCGTGGGAGGGGGCTAGCCTCCCGGGCCAGGAGCTCAGGAGCTGGGCAGGAGGGTCCCGCGGGCCGTAGTTTGCCCATCTCTGGGCTAGGGACACTATTCCTGCCCATCCTGGCTAATAGCCATTGAAGGACCTATCCTCCATGAATTTATCTAGTTCTTTTTTGAACCCTGTTATGGTCTTGGCCTTCACAACATCCTCTGGCAAGGAGTTCCACAGGTTGACTCTGCTTTGTGTGAACAAATACTTCCCTTTTATTTATTTTAAACCTGCTGCCTATTAATTTCATTTGGTGACCCCTAGTTCTTGTGTTATGAGAAGTAGTAAACAACACTTCCTTATCTGACTTGCATCTGAAGAAGTGAGGTTCTTACCCACGAAAGCTTATGCTCCCAGTACTTCTGTTAGTCTCAAAGGTGCCACAGGACCCTCTGTTGCTTTTTACAGATTCAGACTAACACGGCTACCCCTCTGATACTTCCTTATCTACTTTCTCTACACTAGTCATGATTTTATAGACCTCAATCATATCTCCCCTTAGCCGTCTCTTTTCCAAGCTGAAAAGTCCAAGTCTTATTAATCTCTCCTCAGACGGAAGTCATTCCATACCCCTAAACATTTTTGTTGCCCTTTTCTGAACCTTTTCCAATTCCAATATATCTTTTTTGAGATGGGGTGACCACATCTGCACACAGTATTCAAGATGTGGACATGCCATGGATTTATATAGAGGCAATATGATATTTTTCTGTCCTATTATCTATCCCTTTCTTTATTATTTTCAGCATTCTGTTAGCTTTTTTGACTGCCGCTGCACATTGAGTGGATATTTTCAGAGAACTATCCACAGTGACTCCAAGATCTTTTTCTTGAGTTGTAACAGCTAATTTAGACCCCATCATTTTATATGTAAAGTCCGGATTATGTTTTCCACTGTGCTTTACTTTGCATTTATCAGCATTAAATTTCATCTGCCATTTTGTTGCCCAGTCACCCAGTTTTGTGAGATACTTTTATAACTCTTCGCAGTCTGCTTGGGAATTAACTATCTTTAGTAGTTTTGTATCATCTGCAAATTTTGCCACTTCACTGCTTACCCGCTTTTCCAGATCAGTTATGAATATGTTGAATAAGACTGGTCCCAATACAGACCCCTGGAGGACATCACTATTTACCTCTCTCCATTCTGAAAATTGACCATTTATTCCTACCCTTTGTTTCTTATCTTTTAACCAGTTACCAACTCATGAGAGCACCTTCCCTCTTATCCCATGACAGCTTATTTTGCTTAAGAGCCTTTGGTGAGGGACCTTGTCAAAGGCTTTCTGAAAATCTAAGTACACTATATCCACTAGATTCCCCTTATACACACGTTTATTGACCCCCTCAAGGAATTCTAGAAGACTGGAGAAGCATGATTTCCCTTTACAAAAACCATGTTGACTCTTCCCCAACAAATTATGTTAATTTATGTGTCTGACAATTCTGTTCTTTACTTTGTTGCCAAGAAGGCTAACAGCATTTTGGGCTGTATAAGTAGGGGCATTGCCAGCAGATTGAGGGACGTGATCATTCCCCTCGAATCGACATTGATGAGGCCTCATCTGGAGTACAGTGTCCAGTTTTGGGCCCCACACTACAAGAAGGATGTGGAAAAATTGGAAAGAGTCCAGTGGAGGGCAACAAAAATGATTAGGGGGCTGGAGCACATGACTTATGAGGAGAGGTTGAGGGAACTGGGCTTGTTTAGTCTGTAGAAGAGATGAATGAGGGGGGATTTGATAGTTGCTTTCAACTACCTGAAAGGGGGTTCCAAAGAGGATGGATCTAGACTGTTCTCAGTGGTAGCAGATGACAAAACAAGGAGTAATGGTCTCAAGTTTCATTTATCAACATTAAATTTCATCTGCCATTTTGTTGCCCAGTCACCCAGTTTTGAGAGATACTTTTGTAGCTCTTCGCAGTCTGCCTGGGTCTTAACTATCTTAAGTAATTTTGTATCATCTGCAAATTTTCCCACCTCACTGTTTACCCCTTTTTCTAGCTCATTTATGAACATGTTGAATAGGACTGGTCCCAGAACAGATCCCTGGGCGGGGGAGGGAAGGATAGCTCAGTGGTTTGAGCATTGGCCTGCTAAACCCAGGGTTATGAGTTCAATCCTTGAGGGGGCCTTCCAACCCTGACATTCTATGATTCTATGACATCACTATTTACCTCTCTCCATTCTGAAAACTGACCATTTATTCCTACCCTTTGTTTCCTGTCTTTTAACCAGTTGCCAATCCATGAGAGCACCTTCCCTCTTATCCCATGGCAGCTTACTTTGCATAAGAGCCTTTGGTGAGGAACCTTGTCAAAGGCTTTCTGAAAATCTAAGTGCACTATGTCTGCTGGATCCCCTTGGTCCACATGCTTGTTGACTCTCTCAAAGAATTTTAGTAGATTGGTGAGGCATGATTTCCCTTTACTAAAACCATGTTGACTCTTCCTCAACAAATTATGTTAATCTATATGTCTGACAATTCTGCTCTTTATTAGTTTCAACCAATTTGCCCAGTACTGAAGTCAGGCTTACAGGCCTGTAATTGCCGGGATCACCTCTGGAATCCTTTTTAAAAATTGGCATCACATTAGCTATCTTCCAGTCATCTGGTACAGAAGCTGGTTTAAATGATAGGTTACAGACTACAGTTAGTATTTCTGCAATTTCACATTTGAGTTCCGTCTGGTCCTGGTGACTTATTGCTATTTAATTTATCAATTTGTTCCAAAACCTCCTCTAATGATACCTCAACTTGGGACAGTTCCTCATATCTGTCACCTAAAAAGAATGGCTCAGGTTTGGGAATCTCCTTCACATCCTCAGCCATGAAGACTGATACAAAGAATTCATTTAGTTTCTCCGCAATGGCCTTATCATCCTTGAATGCTCCTTTAGCACCTCAACCGTCCAGTGGGCCCACTGGTTGTTTAGCAGGCTTCTTGCTTCTGATGTACTTAAAAAAAATTTGCTATTACTTTTTGAGTGTTTGGCTAACTGTTCCTCAAATTCTTTTTTGGCCTTCCTAATTGTATTTTTACAGTTCATTTGCCAGTGTTTATGCTCCTTTCTATTTTCTTCACTAGGATTTAACTTCCACTTTTGAAAAGATGCCTTTTTGCCTCTCACTGCTTCTTTTACTTTGTAGTTTAGCCACGGTGGCTCTTTTTTGGTTCTCTTACTACATTTTTTAATTTGGGATATACATTTAAGTTGAGCCTCTATTATGATGTCTTTAAAAAGTTTCCACGCAGCTTGCAGAGATTTCACTTCTGGCACTGTACCCTTTAATTTCTGTTTAAGTATCTGCCTCATTTTTGTGTAGTTCCCCTTTCTGAAATTAAATGCTACAGTGTTGGGCCGCTGTGGTGTTTTTTCTGCCACAGGGATATTAAATTTAATTATATTATGGTCACTATTACCAAGCAATAAATCTATATTCACCCTTGGACCAGATCCTGTGCTCCACTTAGGACTAAATCAAGAATTGCCTCTCCTCTGGTGGGTTCCAGGACCAGCTGCTCCCAGAAGCAGTGATTTAAGCTGTCAAGAAACTTTATCTCTGCATCCCGTCCTGAAGTGACGAACCCAGTAAATTTGGGGATAATTGAAATCCCCCATTATTATTATAGAGTTTTTTATTTTAATAGCCTCTCTAATCTCCCTGAGCATTTCACAGTCACTATCACCACTAGTCAGGTAGTTGGTAATATATCCCTACTGCTATATTCTTATTATTAGAGCATGGAATTTCTATCCATAGAGATTCTATGGTACAGTTTGATTCATTTACGATTTTTACTACATTTGATTCTATGCCTTCTTTCACATATTATGCCACTCCCTCACCAGCACGACCTGTCCTGTCCCTGTCCTTATGATATATTTTGTACCCTGGTATTACTGTATCCCATTGATTAGCCTCATTCCACCACGTTTCTGTGATGCCTATTATATCAATATCCTCATTTAATATGAGGCATTCTAGTTCACCCATTTTATTATTTAGACTTCTAGCATTGGTATATAAGCACTTTAAAAACTTGTCTCCTTTTGGCTGTCTGCCATTACACGATGTAATTGAATGGGACTCTTTTTTATTTGACTGTTTCTGATCAGACCCTGCCTGTATTTTACCATTTTCTATCCTCTCGTCCTTACTAGGACATAGAGATTCTCTATTAATAGATCTTCCCCTAAGGGATGTCCGAACCATGTGCTACTCCGCACCTGTCGGCTTTCCCCCAGCCCTTAGTTTAAAACTGCTCTACGACCTTTTTAATGTTAAATGCCAGCAATCTGGTTCCATTTTGGTTTAGGTGGAGCCCATCCTTCCTGTATAGGCTCCCTCTTTCCCAAAAGTTTCCTCAGTTCCTAATAAATCTAAACTCCTCCTCCCTACACCATTGTCTCATCCACACATTGAGACTCTGCAGTTCTGCCTGACTAACTGGCCCTGCGTGTGGAACTGGGAGCATCTCAGAAAATGCTACCATGGAAGTCCTGGACTTCAGTCTCTTACCTAGCAGTTGAAATTTGGCCTCCAGGACCTCTCTCCTATCCTTCCCTATGTCATTGGTACCTACATGTACCATGACCACCAGCTGCTCCCCAGCACTACACGTAAGTCTATCTAAATGTCTTGAGAGATCCGCAACCTTCGCACCAGGCAGGCAAGTCACCATGCGGTTCTCCCGGTCATCGCAAACCCAGCTGTCTATGTTTCTAATGATTGAATCGCCCATTACTACCTGTCTCTTTCTAATAGCTGGAGTTCCCTCCCCCGGAGAGAGATCCTCAGTGCGAGAGGATACCACAACATCATCTGGAAGGAGGGTCCCAACTATGGGATTGTTTCCCTCTGCTCTAGTTAGATGCTCTCCTTCCCTGGGACTTTCATCCTCCTCAACAGCACAGAGGCTGTCAGACCGGGGGTGGGACCATTCTACTGTGTCCAGGAAAGTCTCATCTATGTACCTCTCTGTCTCCCTCAGCTCCTCCAGTTCAGCCACTCTGGTCTCCAAAGCCCGTACATGGTCTCTGAGGGCCAGGAGCTCCTTGCACCGAAAGCACACACATGCCACCTGCCCATAGGGCAGGTAATCATACATGGTGCATTGGGTGCAATCAACTGGGTAGCCCCCACTCTGTTGCTGAACTTCTGCCTGCATTCTCTTTTTACTCCTGCAGCTGGTTCCTCTGTTGTTGTTTTGTTTATATCAAGGGGGTGTTTTTGGCTTTTAAGTTTAAAGAAAGTTGAGTTCTAGTCCCTGTAAAAAACTCCCTCGCAAAACTCCCCTGTTAGCCGCTCCTGGTCTCTAGCTCCTTTGGTCACTTAGAAGCGGGGTTTTTAAAGCCCTGGTGTCCCTGAGTAGCCCCGCCCCCTGGTTAAGGGTTGATGGTGCTAAAAGGCTTAGGGATCACAGCCTCCTTAAGGCTGTCACACTTGTTGTGACACCAACAGGTGTTTACTCTTGTGAGCCCTGAGGAGCCAGCACAGTTCTGGGAGAGTGATCTGAACTCTAGTCTGCTTTGTGTATAATTAGCAAAACTGCCAGCTAAATTCTCAGTGCAAAATCTGATTACCAGTTATGGTGTAAGAGTCAGAAAAAGTCTAGATGGATTATCTGATCCCAGATTAAGTTTGTGGTGTGGCAGATGGAAGAGCTGTGTTTTGGTTTATAAACTGATATGAAATTGAGGGAATAAATATAGAACCCTGCAGACTTGTTTTGTTTGAGAGTATATTGATGCTTAAGAACTGAATCCAAAGGGAGCAGTGCCAAGTGGTTTTGGGAGTGAAGCCCCCCTACCCTCACATCAAAACCACCCTCCACAAATTGATAGTATAAGAACATATTCCCCATCCCCCACTGAACACTCAGTGACCATGGTTTTTCTATCTCCATTCTAGGTCAGCCATTGGTGCTTTCTCAATCCACTATGGTGCAGCTCCAGACTCCTGGAGTTCATCCTGCATCCCAGCCGGTCATTGCTGTCACTGGAGGGACCACGCAGCTGTCCAATCCCACTGTGAATGTACTGGCACCAGCTACAGGAAGCAGTTCAGTGAGTGGAAAAATAGCGCTGGCTAAACCCCTCCTCCAAGCCACTACGCAAACTACATGCATGGATGTAAGTTCCAGCTGTTTTATGGTAGTTAAGTTAGGTTTGAAACCCCCTGTCCCCTCAGCTGCTGGCACATGGTGTGGGAGTGCTTGTGGGCTGTGCAGCCTTAGGAAGAAGGCGTCTTGGTTCTGCTGGCTGGAGCTCTGAAATGATGGGTGCTTTCACATCGCTGGTGTCTGGGGCTCAGAAGCCTCACTTGGCAAACAGTTCCATTGTCTAACTACCCAGGAAGAAATATTTTCCTAATGTCTAACCAGGAAAGAGGGTGTGTGAGATTGCTGGATACCTTTTATTTTTTTTAAGACAATACAGTGGTTCTCAAACTGTGGGTCAGGACCCCAAAGTGGGTCACGACCCCATTTTAATGGGGTCACCTGGGCTGGCGTTAGATTTCTGGGGCTCAGGGCCAAAGTCAAAGCCCAAGCCCCACTGCCTGGGGCCGAAGCCCAAGGGCTTCAGCCCTGGGCGGCAAGGCTAATGTTACAGGCCCCCTGTCTGGAGCTGAAGCACTTGGGCTTCGGCTTTGACCCACCCCCAGGACAGTGTGGCTCAGACTTTGGCTTTGAGCCACGCCCCACCCCACCCGCTGCCTGGGGCGGCAGGGCTCGGGTGGGCTCAGGCTTCGGTCCCTTCTCCTGGAGTCATGTAGTAATTTTTGTTGTCAGAAGGGGGTCGCGGTGCAATGAAGTTTGAGAACCGCTGCACTAGTCTATGCTTTCTGTGTATATGTGTGTGTATGTCTATCATTGGTAAATCAATGAGTGGGTAAATCATTGAATTTAAGACAACCCAGCCTCGCATTTGTGGGCCTTCACCCATCTCTAGGACCAAACCCATGCTATTATAGAAAGTTCTGAAGTATTCGGATGAATATTTTAGTGATAGTATTTATTTCTGTGTATTCTTGGCCTGGGACTGGAAGTGCCCACATACCACAGATAAGGAGGGCTGCCCCTGAAGTTAGGGCACTGGACTGGGATTTGGGAGATTTGAGCTAATTGGGTAACCCTGGGCAAGACACTTAACCTCTTTGTTCCTCAGTCCTCCAGTTGCAAAATAGGAAAGTATATTATCCTCTCCTTCCACCTTTTACTCTTACTAAATATTTGTATTATAATAGTACTAGTTGGGCTGGGTGATGTACAAACACAGCAGAGATATGATCCCTTCAGACAAACAGACAAAGGGTAGAAGATGGGGATACAACATACAAGCAAATGCGGGGGGTGAAGAATTGGCCCAGCGTTATGTGGACAGTGATGTATTTATTTCATTGTGGTTAGAGGATAGGAGGAAGGGAGTAGGAAAAGGAAAGGAGAAAGAATAGACACAGCTTGTCACTTCTCTAACCTTGATCAGCAGGCTGGATGTCATGACAGAGGTAAGACTTGAGGGGGTTTTGCCTTTGTCTGTCTTGTCTACTTAGACTGTTAGCTCTTTAGGGGCTCTCACTGTGTGTACATGCGGAGTAGTTCAGCAGGGTCTTGATGTGGGTTGGGGCCTCTAGGCAGTACTATAATTCACAGAATAAAAATGCTCTCATGGAAGCAAAAGAGTCTGGTTTCTAGCCTGATCTTGGAGGCTTAAGCTGTTAGGATAGTATCTAATCCCAACGTTTAGAAGTTCACCCTTGGGTTTAAAAAGCTGTCAGGTAGCAATCTATCCTTTTCCACAAGAGGATCATGTGAGAACAGGAAATATAGTTAGGCTGGCAGAATTCTGTTTTTATTTTTTGCAGTTTTGTTGATTAATGTATGTGTTTATTTTTTAATTTTTAACTATTTTTATTTTTATAGCTGCGGGAAATTAAGAAGGAAGATGGGAAGGGTTGAGGTTAGGGTTAGCTGTGGTGCTGGCAAAGAGACTTCAGGGGCTCCCTTTATGACTGATGTGCCCAAGACACTGGAACACAATGTTCAGGGGAGTCTGCGGTCCTGGTCTGGTGGAGCACACGCCGGCAATCAGGGCTGCAAGGACGAGCCCCCGGCTGCGGTTGAGGCCACTCTGCTACTAAACAGCTCCGGCCTGAGGATGGCTATTGCATTCCTGGCTGGTGAGTGAGGGAGCGGGGCTGTGGCTGCAGGGAGTGCGTGGGGGAGGCTGCACTTCCACCGACTGCCCAATAGATATGTATTTTGTTGATTTCAGTGTGTCAGCTGAAATTAATATTTACTGACATCAATGCATTTAAATCAAATCCTGCCAAGCTTAAATATAGTGCAGGACCTGCAGTGTTTTTAGAATTAGCTACAAATGAGCCTTAGCAGGAGGCAAATTTAGCCAGGTATTCTTGTTAGGTGGCTTCTGTTGTTCAGCAGATACTGTTCCTGAAAAGATCCCAAAAGTGGCAGCAGTGATCTGGCTGTTACATCTTTGGATGATATAGATGGTCTTCTGAAGTTTAAAACATTTGTAGCAAGGAAATAACTTGGAATCCTCTTGTAAATTAACAAAGATCAGAAAAGTAGTGACCTGCTTGAATTGGAGTGCTTTGCAGAATGATTAATGGCACATAACAAAACAAAGTTATTTTGTTTAAGTTATGTTAAGCATTGCTGACTTTTTCAGAGCTTGCAATGATGAATGAAAGTGCAAGGAGTGCATGCTTTCATGCACAAAATAAACATTTACAAAGTATGCTAGAAACAACAGTATATGGGAAAACGTTTTCTTAGAGTGAATTTTGTTGGACAGACTGGCCTCTGTGTATTTATGTTGCACAGAACATACAATTTGGGATGTGTAATGTAACTTTTGAAAGATGTCAGGGTAAGCTTCATGTCTTCAGCTCCTTTCAGCCAAGGATTTCAAGGCATTTTGCAAACCCTTATTGATTCTTGCAGTATGTCTCGGAGGTTGTGTTGACCCATGTCAGTTTTGGGAGGTTGATTGGGAACTCACCCCCTCATACCTGAGGTGTTTTGTCGAGCATCACCCACAAGCATGTGATCCCAACCTGATGGGTTTTGCCCACATGCTCAGGGTCTAACTGATTGCCAATCTGACCCAGGGGAAAATTCCTTCCCGAATCCACATATGGCGGAGACCTGGGGGGGTTTCGCCTTTCTCTGCAGCATGGGGCACGGGTCACTTGCAGGTTTAAACTAGTGTAAATGGCGGATTCTCTGTAACTTGAAGCCTTTAATCCATGATTTGAGGACTTCAGTAACTAAGCCAGAGGTTAGGGGTCTATTACAGGAGTGGGTGGGTGAGGTTCGGTGGCCTGCGATGTGCAGGTCAGACAAGATGATCATGATGGTCCCCTTTGGGCCTTAAAGTCTATGAGTCTAAGTCTTGTTATTTCCTTGGCTATTTTGGCTTATTGAGAGACTGAGGGGATGACAAATCTACTGAGGCTGTGCTGGGGACCCCAAAAAGGCATGGGCAGTGGCTATTGGGATGCCAACTAGGGCCAACTGGTACCTGGGCCAGGAGTCTCCTAGGACTTGCCCTGGAGTCTCCTAATGAGATAGGGATATTAGGGTCCTCAATGAGCTTCCCAAGGGGCTCTGGTTGTCAGGTGACTGAAGAACCTTCCAAGGTTGCGTGGGAGGGAGTTTTCACTTTCTGGACCCTCTCAACAGAGATGGGGGCAGGACGAAGCAGCCCAGTTGGTGACCATTGCTCTAGGCAGAAAGCGGCCAGAGTCAGTTCCAGTGGCCCTTGCATTAGGGGCAGCGCGGCCTAGTGGCCAGAGTCAGTAGTTCTTTGAGTGATTGCTCATGTGTATTCCACAATAGGTGTGCGTGCTCACCACGTGCACCGGTGCCGGAAGTTTTTCCCCTAGCAGTACCCATAGGGGAGTGCCCTAGTGACCCATGGAGTGGCGCCGCTATGGCGCAGTATAAGGGGCACTGCGCGATCCTCCAACTCTCGATTCCTTCTTGCTACCAGTGAAGGTGCATCGGAACTGGTCTGCTCCAGCTTTGCGGTAGCTTTCCTCTTGGACTCTGTTAGTTCCTAGTTAGTAGTACCTGTAGTTTGAAGTACAGGCAAGTCTCATCTTACGCGGGGGTTCCGTTCCGCGGTTAGTGTGTAAAGCGAAAACCGCGTATAGTGAAACACTCATTGAGTTCAATGGCGGGCAGAATCGCCCGCACTACAGATGCAGTTTTTATATTGTTGTTTTTCTTTTTTTTTCCCCCTTTTTTGCCGACCGCGCAAAGCTGAATTCACGCATGTTAAATGCGCCTAAAATGCGACTTGCCTGTAGTTTAGTTTAGAGTTAGTTTAGTGTGCCTGGGTCGGGCTTTAAGTCATGTGACACTTGCGAGCGGCCGATGCCCCTGAGTGATCTGCACGTGGACTGTTTACACTGTCTGGGGGAAACCCATCTCAGCAATTGCTGCAAGATTTTCAGAACCTTCAAACCTCAGACCAAGAAGGACCGTGACATTTGGCTCCGAGACATTTTGATGGAGTCGGCCCTCGCCTTGACACCGTTGCGCTGCTCCAGGTCGGCACCAAGCACTGCGGCATTGGTGCGCAGCGTGCCTTCCACCAGCTGGCACCACTCCCTGCCCATGGGACACTCAAAAAGACAAAAAAGACATTGGAGCAAGACCCGGGGAGAGACTAGACCCGTGTTGGGCAGCTCTCAGTCCCCATCGGCCTCCCGGCCTCTGACTCAAGTTGAGCAGAGTAGCCCGGCCCACTCTGAACTGACCTTCCCAGACGTTTGGGTGCCCTCTGCGCCGGAGGCCCCGTAAGTGGTCCGAAACACTATGTCTCTGCCAGTACCAGGGGCACCACTGCTGTTGGCTCCCCGATCCAGAGGGAAGCCACCGCTCGGATCCCGCAGTCGCTGCCTGGACGGTACTGTTTACAGTTTAGGGAAGGTTCCCGACACCATTCCCCGCTCAGCAACCGCCCCGTGTGCAGTCTGCACCGGTCCCTGTCGACCCCCACCAGGTTGTCTGGGGCCGAGTACCGACTGGTAGGAGTTCCAGGCACCACTCCACCTCCAGGGACCGTAGACCTCGCGAGGAGAGCGTGCCCCGTTGAGACCAGGACAGATGGCACCGGAGGTCCTTGTCTCCGAGGGGCTACCGTAGCCCTTCGCAGTACGGGCATCGCCGCCGTTCCAGTTGTCTCGCTTGAGGTCCCTGCTGCGGGACCGCTCCCGCAGCCCCAGGCGTTGATCGCTGGCACCTGGGGTGGGGAGCCCATCTGGGGAACATTCAGACCTAAGGTCTGTGGTCCGCGCAGGACCTTGCCCTGCATATAAATGTCAAGGAGCTCAGGCGGTCCGTCTGGCATACGTGGCCTTCCACTGGCACCTGGAGGGCAGAGTTGTCTGGGTTCTCACGGACAACACGGCCTCGATGTTCTACATCAACAGGCAAGGTGGGGCCCGTTCCTCAGCCCTCTTCCAGGAAGCCCTCAGGCTGTGGGACTTCTGCATAGCCCACGATATTTGCCTGGAAGCCCACCACTTACCGGGCGCCTGGAATTCTCGGGTGGATCGCCTGAGCTGAGACGTTTCCTCTGAGCACGAGTGGTCACTACACCCAGAGTTGGTGCACAGGATTTTCCAAACGTGGGGCGATCCCCAGGTGGACCTGTTTGCGACACAGCAGAACCGCTGGTGTTCCCGCTTCTGCTCGGGGGACGGGGACAGAGGGGAGGTTGGGTTTGGGTGCCATCTCCGATGCCTTCCTCCTGTCCTGGACTGGCCAGCTTTTCTATGCCTTTCCCCCGATCCCACTGATCAGCAAGGTCTTGGAGAAGATAAACATGGACAGGGCCAGGGTCCTCCTGATTGCCCTGGCATGGCCCAGGCAACATTGGTACGGGACTCTCACGAGCCTGGCAGTCACCCCACCGTGGCTGTTGCCATCCCACCCAGACCTGCTATCCCAGGACCAGGGCTGCCTCCTCCACCCCAGCCTTGCGGCACTCCACCTCACGGTGTGGCTGCTTAATGATTAGGCCGGGAGGACTTGCTTGAAAGGGGTTCAGCGCGTCCTCCTGGAAAGCAGATGGCCCTCCACACATTGGGCCTACCTGGCAAAGTGGTCTCGGTTTTCCCGATGGGCAGCATTTCACCTGTGTCTGCTCCAATTCAGCTCATTTTAGACTACCTCCTTCACCTAAGAGCCCAAGGCCTAGCGCTCTTGTCTGTCAAGGTGCTCTTGGCGGCCATATCGTCCTTCCACCTGCTGGTACAGGGCCACATGGTGTTCTCCCATGCCATGACTGGCCAATTCCTTAAGGGTTTGGATCATCTCTTCCTGTATGTTAGGCCCCCAGTCCCGCAGTGGGACCTGAACTTGGTGCTGAGCAGGTTGATGGGTCCCCCATTTGACCGGCTAGCTACGCTGCTGGTCACACCTCTCGTGGAAGGTAGCCTTCCTGGTGGCGATCACATCTGCTAGACAGGTCTCGGAGCTCCGGGCCCTGACCTCTGAACCCCTGTACACAGTGTTCCATCAGGATAAGGTCCCGCTCCGACCACATCCTTCGTTTCTCCCCAAGGTGGTCTCCACCTACCGTATGGGTCAGGACATTTTCCTGCCGGTGCTCTGTCCCAGACCCCATGCATCCAGTGAGAAGCACCACCTCCACATGTTGGGTGTGAGATGGGATCTGGCTTTTTACCTGGAATGTACAAAGCCGTTCAGGAAGTCCTCACAGCTGTTCATCACCTCGGCCGAATGCATGAGAGGTCAGCCGATCTCCACTCAGTGGCTCTCCAACTGGATCACCTCATGTATTCATACCTGTTACGACCTGGCGGGAGTCCCCCCGCCGCCGATTGTGAGGGCACACTCGACTAGGGCGCAAGC
This sequence comes from Trachemys scripta elegans, assembly GCF_013100865.1. Taxonomy (NCBI): domain Eukaryota; kingdom Metazoa; phylum Chordata; order Testudines; family Emydidae; genus Trachemys; species Trachemys scripta. Next base: position 40,823,331 of record NC_048305.1, read on the forward strand.
CTCATCCGCTGCTTTTTTTGGCCCATGTCCCCATCCAGGACATTTGTAGGGCTGCCACGTGGTCTTCGGTTCACACGTTCACTTCGCATTATGCGATCATCTCCAAAACCAGGGAGGACGCTGGGTTTGGCAGGGCTGTACTCCGTCCCGAGTGTCTGTGAACTCCTACCCACCTTCAACAGATATAGCTTGGAATTACCTATTGTGGAATGCACATGAGTAATCACTCGAAGAAGAAAAGATAGTTACCTTTTCCATAACTGGTGTTCTTTGAGATGTGTTGCTCATGTCCATTCTATATCCCGCCCTCCTTCCCCTCTGTTGGAGTTGTCTGGCAAGAAGGAACTGAGGGTGGGGAGAGCGTGCAGCTAGGGGCGCTCCCCTACGTGTACTGTTAGGGGAAAAATTTCCGGCACCGGTGCAGGTGGCGAGCATGCACACCTATTGTGGAATGGACATGAGCAATACAGCTCGAAGAACACCAGTTATGGAAAAGGTAACTGTCTTTTCCGGCGGCTCTTGCATTTGGGGCAGCATGGCCCAGCGGCCAGAGTCAGTTGTGGTGGTCCTTTTTGTTCGGGGCAACACGGCCCAGCGGCCAGAGTCAGTTCCAGTGGCCCTTGTGTTCGGGGCAGCGTGGCCTAGTGCTCAAAGTCAGTTCCGGCGGCCCAGCGGCCAGAGTCAATATAACCGCTCTCAGGTGCAGGGCAATACGGCCTAGCAGCCAGGGCCCATATAACAGCACTCTGGTATGGGGTAATGTGGCCCAATGGCTGGAGTCAATGTCGCAACCCCTAGGTGCAGGGCAGTGAGGCCCAATGGCCAGTATCTGGGGAGAAGGAAGGAGCTGCTATCAGGGGTGTGGCGGCCCAGGTAGGGAGGCCCAGACCCATCCGACTCCACTGGGCCTCAACCCAGGGCCCTGACAGCGACGGAGTGGTCTGCCACTGGGTCAGCAGGGACTCCCACCGAAACACACTGACCTCACTCGGGTGGGAGGTACCACTTGCGCACCCTCCGTGGGTCACTTTCTATCGCGTTTTCAGGTGTTGCAGTCCATTGAGCATTGGGGTTCCCAGGCTCCTCAGCATGGGTGATTCCCTGTGGCTCCGTCAGCCGCAGCCCTCTGGTCTGGCTCTCAGGATCTCCAGTTTCCACAGTGAAAGGCTGTGATGGCTCTTCGGTGGAGCCTCCGCTGAAGGTCCTTCCCCTTCAGTGGTCAGCCTAGAATGAGCTGGGCTACTCCCTTTTATACTGAGGCAGTAGTCGGAGCATGCCCAGCACTGTCTGAGGAGCAGGACTTCCACCTCCCATAGTGTGGGATTAACCTCCCCTTGTCCAGAGCAGGGTATGCACACCCCATCACAGATGGAATACAGTGACATTGCTGCACAACTATAAGGGTCCTTGCTGCAGAATTTTTCCCATTCTGCTGTGGAGTACCTGGCTCCCTGATGATAGCTTTATCTCTACCCTGAGAGTGCTTTAACACATGCTCTAATACAATGTAATTTTGCAGTGTAGACAAGACCTTTGTAGCAGTTGTCATGTGGAACCTTGAATCTGAGTGTCCTGGTTTTCTTTTTTTATGTTATATATGAATGAAAGGTGATGTACACTCAGAACACTGTTATGTGCTATGTTTTGTGCCTATAGTCAGTTGATTTGAAGCAGAAATTGGCAGTGGGCTCAGACACAGGTGTTGTACTTTTAGGGTGACCAGACAGCAAATGTGGAAAATCGGGACAGAGGATGGGGGGTAATAGGAGCCTATATAAGAAAAAGACACACAAAGCAGAACTGTCCCTATAAAATCGGGACATCTGGTCACCCTATGTACTTTGAAACTACTTTTAGGGTTTTTTAAGCAGCTAGACTTTAAATAGTTAGTGTCTCTTTAACAAGGAATATTAGTGCAAAAACGAAGGCCATCATGTGGCTTTCTCTACTACAGCTGTTCACAGAAGTTCCCTTCCTTCATGGCATTGCTCATCACCCTGCTCCAGTCCCTCTGTCGCCTCTCACATCTATTTAAAAGAGGGTACAAAAGAGAGAAAGACAGAGGAAGGGAACTGTGGGGCGCAACTCCCTAGGGGGGTATGGATAAATGTTGGGGGGGGCATGTGGCAGAGCATAGGCCAGCCCTTGTGGGGGATGGGGAGGGAGTGCCAGCCAGCCCTGCTCTGGCCCCAGCCACAGCTCAGCTCCAGCCACAGCTCAGCTCCATCCCCTACTCCGCCCCAAGCCCAGCTCTGCCTTCATTTCCTCTCCACCCCTAGACCAGCTCTACCTCTATCCCCAGCTCCGCCCCTACCCCCAGTTCAGCCCCCAGCCCAAGCTGCTCTGCTGAGCAACTGTGTAGTAATGGAGGTGGGGCATGGACAGATTCCATTATCGGGAGGGAGGGAGGGAGGAAGGGAGGTGCGACAGGAAGAGTTTGGGCATCACTGCTGTAGTTTATTTCGATAAATGGTGGATGATAAATACCTTTGTACTGGTGTGGCTGCATCCTCACAGGGAGGCTAAATTGGAGTTTGTACCAATGTCAAGGCCGGATTAATCTTTTGTGGGCCCCGGCACCTGTACCATGGCCTCTGCTCCACCTGTGCTCTGCCCTGAGGCCCCCGCCCCCCCATGCCCTGCCAGCTGCTCAAACGAGGAGGAGGCTGCAGAGAGGAGCGAGTTGGAGAGGCAGGGCAGAGAGGAGCAAGTGGGGTCTCGGGGGGAAAGAGGCTGAGTGGGGACAGGGCCTCTGGGCGGAGTGCGTGGGGAGGGGCAATGGTTCGGGTTCTGGGGCTCCTTCTGAGTGTGGGCCTGTCATCATTGACACCATTGTAAACCTGATACTGACCAATGTAACTAAATGGGTAGGAAAAAGTGATGTAGCCCCTGCAGTGTGGGCGCTTTTAGCTCTCCATTTAGTGGAGAAACCCTTAGAACCACTGTGAAGAGCTGTAGTGGAAAAAGCCATGTGATGGGCTCAATCCCTCTGTGACTATGGTTGATTAGACCAGAAGACTATGCTTTTTGGAGATACAGTTTCCCAGAATAGCCACATGGGGTGGGGAGGGGTGTGCTGCACATCCACCCCAAAACCACAGCCCCTCCTTTTAAATGGCAAGCACAGCCCCTCCTTTTAAATGGCAAACCCAAGTGGCATTGGTTGCTATGGGAAAGGAGGGTGCTCAGTTTGATACCATTCCCACATGTTATGAACGCGGAAGACGCCAATCCCACGTACCCTTTGGCTTAACAGGGCTGCATGGAAACCAAATTCTTTTGCCCAGCCGTGTGTGATGTGTCATCATACCGGCAGGCGCTCAATATAAGAGGCAAAATGCGACCATGTACCTAAAACACATGTGCTGTCTGCTGTGAATTGCTTGATTCACTGTGAAAGAGTCTCCCTTTTGTTCTGAGAAATATATCTTCTTAAAATCTACTCTCCCTTCCCTCCCCCCCCCCCCCCCGCAGCTGCAAATGTTTCTATGCTCCCCACATCAAATCCATCCCTGAGGTTATCGCAGCTTAGAAGGCGAAGAAAACATATGACATGTTTTCAGAGCTCATGCAGTCCTCCCGCATTGATAGGGCACAGCTGAATGCATGGAGGCATTCGGTGGCAGAGGCCAGGAAAGCATATAGTGAACGTGATCGGAACACGCAGGAGGAGATGCTGAGGCATTGGGGGGGGGAATAGCTCAGTGGTTGAACATGGGCCTGCTAAACCCAGGGTTGTGAGTTCAATCCTTGAGGGGGCCATTTAGGGATATGCGGCAAAAATCTGTCTGGGGATTGGTCGTGCTTTGAGCAGGGGGTTGAACTAGATGACCTCCTGAGGTCTCTTCCAACCCTGATATTCTATGATAGGCTAATGAGGGAGCAAACGGACATGATGAGGTGTCTGGTAGAGCTGCAGGAAAGGTAACTAGAGTAAAGACTCCCACTGCATCCATTGTGTAACCACCTGCCCTCCTCGCCAAGTTCCATATCCTCCTCACCCAGATGCCCAAGAATGCGGGGGGAGGCTCCAGGCTCACTGCCACTCAACTCCAGGGGATGGCCCAAGCAACAGAAGGCTGTCATTCAAACAGCTTTGATTTGTAATGTGGTCTTGTCCTTCCCTCCTCTCCCACCCCACCCTGTTATCAAACCCTTTGTACACCCGGGCTACCTTTTACTAGTCAGTGTTGTCAGTGATCTCAAGTTTTTTTAAATAAATAAAGAATGAATGGATTCAGAACAATATGTACTTTATTTCCTGTGCCAGCTGTGGTCGAAGGGGGATTGGCTTACAGGGAAGTACATTCACTAAAGGGGGTGGCTTTGCATCAAGGACAGACACACACAACTGTAACGCCATAGCCTGGTCAATCATGAAACTGTTTTTCAAAGCCTCTCTGGTGCGCAGTGTGCCTCGGTATGCTCTTCTAATTGCTCTGGTGTCTGGCTGTTCAAAATTGGCCTCTAAGCGATTTGCCTCAACCTCCTATCCCGCTATAAACCTCTCCCCCTTACTCTAACAGATATTATGGAGCACACAGCAAGCAGCAATAACAATGGGAATATTGCTTTCACTGCGGTCTCACCTACTCAGCAAACTGCGCCAGCGCCCTTTTAAACGTCCAAAGGCACATTCTACCACCATTCTGCACTTGCTCAGACTATAGTTTACATGCTTCTTATTGCTGTCCAGGCTGCCTGTGTACAGCTTCATGAGCCATGGGAGCAAGGGTAGGCTGGGTCCCCAAGGATAACTATTGGCATTTCAACATCCCCAACAATTTTCTGGTCTAGGAAGAAAGTCCCTTCTTGCAGCTTTCCAAACAGCCCAGAGTTCCAAAAGATGCGAGCGTCATGCACCTTTCCCGACCATCCCATGTTGATGTCGGTGAAACGGCTCTTATGATCTACCAGTGCTTGCAACACCATTGAGAAGTACCCCTTGTGGTTTATGTACTCTTTGGCAAGGTGGTCCGATGCCAAGATAGGGATATGCGTTCCGTCTATCGCTCCACCACAGTTAGGGAACCCCATTGCAGCAAAGCCATCCACTATGACCTGCAAATTTCCCAGAGTCACTACGCTTCTCAGCAGAAGGGTATTGATTGCACTGGCTACTTGGATCACAGCAGCCCCTGTGGTAGATTTGCCCATTCTGAATTGATTCCTGACTGACTGAGCATACCGAGGCACACTGCGCACCAGAGAGGCTTTGAAAAACAGTTTAATGATTAACCAGGCTATGGTGTTACAGTTGTGTGTGTCTGTCCTTGATGCAAAGGACAGAGCTATCGTTACTCGCTTCTCCACTGTCAGGGCACGTCTAATCTGGTATTCCTGCCCTTCAGGGCGGGGGAAAGCAACTCACACAGTTCCATGAAACTGGCATGCGAAAGTTTTGCAGCCATTGGGAATCATCCCTTACCTGCAACACTATGGGGTCCCACCAGTCTGTGCTTGTTTCCCAGGTCCAGAATTGGCCTTCCACTGTATCAGCATGCCCCAATGCTGCCACAATATCCCAATTGCCACATCCCGTGCTTCCAGGAACGTCTGTGTCCATGTCTTCCTCACAATCTTCCTTGTGCGGGTGGCTCCTAGCTAGGCTCTTCACATACTGCAGGATAATGCGCGAGGTGTTTACAATGCTCACAAAAGCAGTGTGCAGCTGAGCGGGCTCCATGCTTGCCGTGCTACGGCGTCTGCACGGATAACCCAGGAAAAAAGGGGCTAAATGATTGTTTGCTGTTGCTGTCAAGGAGGGAGGGAAGGAGGGGAAACTGATGACATGTACCCAAAACCATCCATGACAATGTTTTTGCCCCATCAGGCATTGGGAGCTTAACCCATTATTCCAGTGGGCAGCGGGGACTGTGGGATAGCTACCCACAGTGCACAACTCCGAGAGTCGATGCCAGCCACAGTATTGAGGATGCACTCCGCCGACCTAATGCGCTTAGTGGGGACATGCACGATCGACTGTGTAGAATCGCTTACTAAAGATCGACTTCTATAAAATCGACCTAATTTCGTAGTGTAGACATGCCCTCACACTATTGGGGAAAGGCACAGTGCTGGTTATATTTTTGTGTGTGTATGTGGGTGGGGAAAAGGGAAATACTGTATTGAAAAGCAGATTCCACTATTTCATCTCCAGTGCAAACAGTGTTAAACTGGGGGCTCTGCGAGGAATCTGACTGTATGAGCAGACAGTTCTGGTATCACTTTCAGATGGATTTTGCAGTGAGGTTCTTCTGCCAAGTTAGCTGGGCATCAGGCATTTAACTACACAGCACTGTTGGCAACATTTTAGCTTTGGGTTCTGGCTGCATGTTGGTGTAGTGCTCTTAGATGAAGGGAAAGTGATTAAATACCTGTCTTTCTTATTAGCTGACCTGGCTGTTTCTTTCTGAAAGAAACATCTGTGTTTAAAAAAAAAAAGAAAAAAGTTAAAACAAATCATTTCAAGCCTCCTAGAAGAAACCCGGAAATGGGAGGCTTGGTAAAACGTTGTTCTCCAAGAAATGGCCAACAGACAAATGATGGTGAAAAAAGGCTGGAGAGAAAATGAAGTGACTGAACTTTAACAGAATGTCATGTGAAATAAGCATTTAGGCCCCATCCTTCATTGACGCAAACGGGCATAGTGCCACTGATTTCAGTGGAACTGCATTGGTTGACACCTGCTGAAGAACTTCTTTATGTTGAACAGGAAAAAGATGTTAGTGAATGGCTGTGTAGGTGCTGGGTGACTTTCTGGTATGCTGATCTCCCTTCAGTAGTGCTGAGACACTCCCCATCCCTTCCCCATTACCTCTTCTTTTTTATATGGATATTTCCATCCTTATTGGCTGGCTTCAGTTTTTCTGGCACACAGAGAGAGACAAACTGCTCCTAATGTTCGTTCCAGTTTCTATTATGAAGCCATTTTCCTATTTTAAACAAATTATTTTCCCATTCTTCCTGTCTGTTGATGGTAAAGTCATTTTTGTTTAACTTCTTTAAAAACCTCACATAATATTTTAAAAGCCATAAGACTATATATTGGTTCCAGACCTGCTGGAAAAAGTGAATGCAGCCTTGCTCCTGCTGTGGAATTTCTCTTTGGAGGTTTCTTAGGGAACGAGTGAACCTTCCACTACAAAGCATTCTTGGTGCAAAACACACCCATCTCTGGATGAAATGATACTATGTATTAACAGACCCATCAGCCCCGTGCGTTGAGCCAAAGCACAATTAAATACACCACACATTTAAGAAAAAAGCCTCAAAATGTTCAAAGTGCCCTAAGAGCTTAATTTAAACTTCCAAAAGGAAGAGAGTTCAGAGCCAATGTTGAGTCTCTTCTCTTGGCATTGCACTGTGGGGTTAAAACTCTCTTCTCACAGATGAAAGAGATGAGACAGTAAAAGGGATGTGGGGCTCCTCTCCTCCCCCCATTCCCTTCCTGATCACAGTTTAACTCCACAAGCCTCCCAGTCGTCTCTAAATTTGGGGTCACTTTTGACTCTGCTCTCTTTCTTCATCATCCCCTCCCATGCCCACATCCAGGCTGCTGCCAGCCTTTATTAGCTCCTCCTCTCTGCTGTCTCTAAGGCCTGCTCTGTGCTCTCTATTCTGACTGCCAGAATTTTGGTCCATACCTTGATGCTCTCCTGCCTTGGGTCCTGATTCATAGATTACAATGTCGGGAGGGACTAGCTGACCTCCTGTGTAACACAGGCCATAGGACTGCCCTGAATCAATTCCTCTTTGAACTAAAGCAGATCTTTTAGAAAAACATCCAATCTTGATTTAAAAATTGGCAGTGACAGAGAGTCCATCACAACCAGTTCCAATGCTTAATTATCTCCATTGTTTAAAAAAAATTGCCTTTCCAGTTTGTCTAGCTTCAGATTCCAGCCTCTGGATCTTCTTAACCTTTGTCTGCTAGACTGAAGAACCCAAAGGACTTAAGCATGTGCTTAACCAAAGTCAATGGGAGTTAAGTCTGTATTTAACTTTAAGTGCTATCCTGGATCAGAACTGAACTGGAGCCTTAATTACTGAAAATTCATTCCTTTTTCTTCCCCTCTCCCTGTTTGCAGTTGATCCAGAATGCCATTGCTAAAACAACCTTCCTTTCCTGCCGCTTGGCTCCTGCTCTCTCTGAACCCTTTAATTGTTTTGAACTTACTTTCTACATCAAATTGTGCTCACGTTGTAGATGTGTGCAGCTGTGCCCCAGCTTACATTACTTTTCTCTTCCTACGCCTTCCCTTCCCCTCACTATCTGTGCTCCACTCAAACGTCCCAATCAGTTACTCCCTTTGTTTCCTTACCCCACTCTCCTTCCCGGCATTCTTCCATACCATTCCTTTCTGCTTGGAATAGGCAAAGCTCAATGAATTTCTTGAGGATTTGAGGAGCATTCCAACTGCTTCTAGAAATGTTATTCGTAACAGTTACATAACATTTGAGAATCATGAGTGTCTAGTTTGACATTAGCATTTGTTAACCACTTCTAAGCATGTGTATGAACCAAATTATTTAAATGAAGACTTGCTTTTGAACAGTTCAGTCACTGCTTCATGAGGAAGTAAGCCTTCCTTTGCTTGCCTATAAATCCAGGCCCCTCAGCTGAAGGACCAACTACACCTCTACCCCGATGTAACACCACCCGATATAACATGAATTTGGATATAATGCGGTAAAGCAGCGCTCCGGGGGGGAGGGGGAGGCGGGGCTGTGCACTCCGGCGGATCAAAGCAAGTTCGATATAATGCAGTTTCACCTATAACACAGTAAGATTTTTTGGCTCCCGAGGGCAGCGTTATATCGGGGTAGAGGTGTAGTTGTTTGGTGTTATCTTTAAAAAAAAAATCCACCTGCTTTAATACCAGTGATTTCAGAAATATGTAATAAGAATCTAGTTCTTTGGAGCAATAGATAAATTTGCAACTCCCTCTTCTCAGAGTACTGTGCTCCTGTTAAAATATGGACACTGTGTAATATGTCCTGTTGCTAGTGTTGCTGTTCTTGAAGCTCTAGTGTCAACTGCACTAGCAGAAAGTGTACAATGTGGATTCAGCAGACCTCAGTGTTGTTCATAAGAAAGACCACAGGCTTGTTCCGTGGCAAAGGCACTCGGTCAGGTTTATTGTTGACAAAGCACAGTCCTAGTGCCCCATAGGAGCTATATATACACTAACACATGTATGCCTGCAACAAAGTATCAGCTGAATCAATATAACATGATGCTGTCCGTTAGGCTTGCACAAAGATGCGCCTCCTATGACTTCTCCTTTTATACATTGATACAACAAGTTCCATATTACACTCTAGATATTGTATGCAATGTTGTTGTAGCTTTGTTGGTCCCAGAATGGTCCATTGAAATGTGTTAACTACTTACGCTAAGCAATCTGTTCAAACCTTGTATTTAGCAGTGACACTTTGAGTTAGTTTCCTAGATTTGAAGAAGAACTAGGTGTAAGCTTGAAAGCCTGTCTCTCTTACCAACAGAAGCTGGTCCAATAACAGATATTACCTCACCCATCTTGTCACTCCAGATGTTGTTAGTTACCACCCTTATACCTTGAACCTGCTAGTTAAGAGAAAACATCCTCATCCATTATCTGCTACTCTCTTCCTTATTGTTTTGAGGAGTTGGTGTGTTTTTGTACCATCTCTTAGGCATGTGTTTAGGTAGTTACTTGAGAGAGCTGTGTGTTTTTTGTACCATTCTTTCCAGTCTGGAATGTGCTTATTTGGTTAGCTGACACCTGGTGTGTTACTATTCTAACTTACTCTGGTTCATACTTTTAGTTATGTCTGTGGCTCCAGCAAGGCCTACAATCCTAATGGTACAGTACATGTCTAGCAGTGCAACTTCTCACTGCTACAGTATATGCTTCTGAGCCCTTTATCAAGGATGTTTTGCTAAAATATGTTATAGAATTGAGGGTGGGGGGAGTTCTATGGCCTGTATTATACAGGAGGTCAGACTAGATGATCACAAGGGTCCCTTCTGGCCTTGGATGCTGTGAATCGATCTAGTTATTCCTAACTTCATCCAGCATATTTTAGTCCATCTGTGTATACAAAACTGTTGCAGATTTGGAACCAAATTAATGACAGGCTCAGCAGATGACAGTCCATTTTAGTTGGGGTTTTGCCTGTTTCCACCAGTAAAAAATCTTCAATTCTTGGTGTTGAAGTAGAGTTAGGTGCTAATCTGATAGGTAGCAATCTGAAGGAATGGTATGAGAGTTCAGACCTACAACACTTGTGTCTGTTTAATGAGGAAATGGACCTTTTCTGGTACATAAATGTCAAATAGTATTATTTTCTTATTGCTAATGTTTCAGGAGCTTTGCCCTGGGGGACGCTACCAGTACCAATAAGTAGTGTGACAAAGTTCCTCCTCTATCTTGGTGGGTCCTACGCTTATTGGCGGATTTTCTTGCCTCAGATATTCATCATGTGGGTTGGGGAACAGCCCAGAGACCTTCCCCTCTGGAAGAACCCACAGTGCACGTCAATTGGGAGGTTTGGGGGGGAACCCGGGCCCGCCCTCTACTCCGGGTTCCAGCCCAGGGCCCTGTGGACTGCAGCTGTCTATAGTGCCTCCTTAACAGCTGCATGACAGCTACAACTCCCTGGGCTACTTCCCCATGGCCTCCTCAAAACACCTTCTTTATTCTCACCACAGGACCTTCCTCCTGGTGTCCGATAACACTTGTGCTCCTCAGTCCTCCAGCAGCACACCCTCTCACTCTCAGCTCCTTGCGCCTCTTGCTCTCAGCTCCTCACACTCGCACCACAAACTGAAGTGAGCTCCTTTAAAACCCAGGTGCCTTGATTAGCCTGCCTTAATTGAATCTAGCAGCTTCTTAATTGGCTCCAGGTGTCCTAATTAGCCTGCCTGCCTTAACTGGTTCTAGTAGGTTCCTGATTTCTCTAGTGCAGCCCCTGCTCTGGTCACTCAGGGAACAGAAAACTACTCATCCAGTGACCAGTATATTTGCCCTCTACCAGACTCCTGTACCTCACTGGTCTGGGTCTGTCATATATCCCTCCTCCCTTCTCAATGCCAAGGGGTTGGGCAGCTTGGGACGCCAAACAGTGCACACGTGACAAGCCATCGGTGTTGCCATGACAGCTCCCTGCTCTGTGTTGCACACAGAACTGGAAAGGTTGGAGGGATAAGAACCATCTGGTCACCCTTGTGTTCTTCTCCTTGTTCCTCTGCATCCATTGAAGAGGGGCACGGTCGGTCACGAGGACAAATCTGCGCCCGAGCAGGTAGTAGCGCAATGTTTCCATGGCCCATTTTACAGCGAGGCATTCTCTCTCCACCACTGCATATTTTTGTTCCCTTGGAAGGCGTTTCCGACTGAGGTATAGAATTGGGTGTTCCTCCTCCCCGACCATCTGTGATAGAACGGCCCCCAACCCTACTTCCGATGCATCCTTCTGCAGGATAAACTCCTTGGTGAAATTGGGCTATCAGTACGGGGTTACTGCAGAGGGCAGTCCGTAGGTCTGTGAATGCTTCCTCTGCGCATCAGACCATCTCACCAGATCAGGTCCACGGGCTTTCACTAGGTCTGTCAGGGGGCTTGCCCTTGTGGCAAAGTGGGGGATAAATCGTCGGTAATACCCCACCACACCTAGGAATGCCCGGACTTGTTTCTTGCGACTTGGTCGGGGACAATTTTGGATGGCCTCTAACTTGTTCACTTAGGGTTTTACCAGACCTTTTCCCACAATGTAGCCAAGATATTTGGCCTCTGTAAACCCTACAGTGCACTTGGCAGGGTTTGCTGTAAGGCCAGCTCGCCTGAAGGTATCGAGGACTGCCTCCACCTTCTCCAGGTGGGTTTCCCAGTCTGGGGTATGAATGACCACATTGTCCAAGTAGGCAGCAGCATAACTGTTATGAGGGTGTACTAGCCTGTCCATGAGGCCCTGGAAGGTAGCTGGGGCCCCATGTAGTCCAAAAGGGAGGACAGTATATTGAAAAAGACCCTCTGGGGTAGAGAACGCAGTCTTTTCCTTTGCGTCTTCTGCAAGGGGAGTCTGCCAGTACCCCTTTGTCAAGTCTAGGGTAGTCAAGTACCGGGCATTACCCAGGCAGTCCACTAGCTCATCTATGCGAGGTATGGGGTACGCGTCAAACTGGGATACTTCGTTTAGTCGCCAGAAGTCGTTGGAAAATCTTGGGGTGCCATCAGGTTTGGGCACCAGAACGATTGGGCTGGACCACTGACTCTGGGATTCTTCGATGATCCCCAACTCCAGCATTTTTTTTACTTCTGCTTTTATTTCCTCCCTTTTTGCCGCTGGCACTCAATAGGGCCTCATTGTTACTCTGGCCCCAGGGTTCGTGAAGATGTGGTGATATGTCTCGGTTGTTCGACCCGGTTTTGTCGAGAACACATCTTGGTTCCGGAAGATCATCTCAGACACCTCATTCTTCTGGTCTGGTGTTAAATTGGCAGACACTCTCACCTGTTTAGAAGGCTTGTTTTCCTGGGTTAGGTCTTTTTGGACCGTTGTGCATGCCTCTTGTGCATGCCAGGGTTTCAGAAGGTTAACGTGATAAATCTGTTCTTGTTTTCTGCGTCCTGGCTGCCGCACCTTGTAGGTTACTTCCCCCACGGGTTCAACCACCTCATAGGGCCCCTGCCATTGGGCCAGAAGCTTGCTTTCTGCCGTGGGTACCAACACCATAACCCGATCCCCTGGTTGGAACAGTCATGCTTTTGCCTGGCGATTGTAATGGGTTCGCTGTGCCTCCTGTGCCTTCTCCAAATGTTCCCGTACAATAGGGGTAACTCGGGCTATCCGGTCTCGCATCTGCATTACATGCTCTATTATATTTCTCCCCTCATTGGGTTCCTCTTCCCAGATCTCTTTGGCGATATCTAGTATGCCACGGGGGTGACGCCCGTATAATAACTCAAAGGGGGAAAACCCAGTTGAGGCCTGAGGTATCTCCCGGATAGCGAACATAAGGTAGGGTAGTAGGGTGTCCCAATCCTTCCCGTCCCGACTTACCACCTTCCTTATCATAGTCTTGAGGGTTCGGTTAAACCTTTCTACCAACCCATCGGTCTGTGGCTGGTAGACCGAAGTTCTCAGGGTATGTATATGGAGCAGCGTACAGAGGTCCTTCATTAGCTTCGACATAAATGGGGTTCCTTGGTCGGTTAATATCTCCTTCGGTAGCCCCATTCAGGCAAAGATCCCCACCAGCTCTTTGGCTATAGTTTTAGAGGCCGTGTTCCGCAGGGGGACGGCTTCTGGGTGGTGAGTAGCATAGTCCAAAACAACAAGTATATATTGGTGGCCCCGAGCCATCTTCTCCAGGGGTCCCCCTAGCTCCATGGCTATTCGCTCGAAGGGGACCTCTATGATGGGAAGGGGTACTAAAGGTGCCCTCAAGTGGGGATGGGGACTGTGCAGCTGACACTCCGGGCAGGAGGCACAGTACCTCCGCACTTCTTCATGTACTTGGGCCAGAAGAACCGTCGTAGGACTCGTGCCAGGGTCTTCTCTACTCCCAAATGCCCCCCAAAAAGATGACTATGAGCAAGACTTGATACAGCATTCTGGTGTTTTTGAGGTACTAGGATCTGCTGTACCTTCTGCCCCTGTACTGGTGCAACCCGGTATAAGAGATCCTTCTTCATTATGAAGTAGGGTCCTGGTCCCTGGGTTTTCCCTTCCACGGGGACCCCATCTATTTCAGTCACCTCCTTCCTAATGTTGTCATACCTTGGGTCTTCTGCCTGGTCCCGTCCAAAATTTCCTCTTCCGGGGCTAATCTGCCCGAGATCTAGGGGCCCACTCTCTGTTGCCTCTATTGGTTCAGAAGCATTAGGGTGGGGGTCAGACTCAGGTACTTCTCCCTCCTGCGTGGCCTCCTTTTCAGCTGCGCGGGTCCGCCTACCTACAAGAGCGACCCTCTGGCTTTGGGTCAGTATTCGGGTTCCCAAGGCCTTAGCTACCCTTCTTTCCCTTTCTACCCTGTCTGGGAGTGGAGAACAAATCTGGGGATATTTCAGAGAAGATTGGGGGTTGACAGTCTGCTGTGGATGCCACACCAATTTTAGGGTCCCCATCTTTCTCCAATCCCCCTATTGGGAGTAAGTTTCCAAACCCTGGGAAGTCCCTCCCTATGAGCACTGGGTATGGGAGTTTAGGGACTACACCTACTGCTACCTCAGTAGTGTTCCCTTGGATCTCGATTTTTACTGGGATGGTGGGGTAGTAACTAACTGTCCCATGGACACATGTTATCCCCGTACGTTTAGCCTGTAGCAGCTGACTACGCTTCACGAGCTTCCCTGAGATAAGCGTGATAGCACTCCCCGAATCAACCAGTGTCGTGGTCCCTATCCCATTTAGTTTCACTGGTCTGGTATACATATGTGGGGTTAGTGAGACCCCCACAAGGAGGATTAGGGAGCATGGATCTGCCCAGTTCCCCAGGTTACACTGCATAGGCTCCTCAGCATTGGGACACTGTGCAGCTATGTGTCCCCACTCCCCGCAGGCATAACATTTGTATGGAGCCCTAGGCGTTCCCCGGTCTCTTGGTTTGGGCAGTCTAACATCACGATCCTCTTCTCCTTCAGTGCTCCGACTCTTTGTGGCCTCTGATGGGCCTTCAGCCTCTCTCTTTTTCCACCTGGGCCCTCCTGGTGGCCCAGTCACCCGAACTTTAGGGCTTGGTGCTGCTAGTTTAACCCGGGGAGCCTCTTCCTTAACTGGTCGGGTCAGCTCCCTCGCTGTCCTTCGCCTCTCTACCAGGGCGACAGCCTCGTCATAGGTGGAGGGTTTGTTCTGGCTTACCCAGGCACGAAGGTCTGGTGGTAGTCCCCTCATGTATCGGTCGATGACCAGAACCGCTAGTATCTCTTCCGGACTCCGGGACTCTGTTTGCAACCACTTTCGTGCAAGATGGATGAGGTCATACAATTGGGACCGCGGGGTTTTGTCTTCCCAGTACCTCCAACCGTGATACTGCTGAGTCCGCACTGCTGTCGTTACCCCAGATCTGGCCAGGATCTCTGCTTTCAGCTGCGGGTAGTCTGCCGCAGCCTCTTCAGGCAGATCATGGTAGGCCTTCTGGGCCTTCCCACACACGAATGGGGCAAGGATGCCAGACCACTGATCTTGAGGCCAGGCCTCCCGTAGGGCTGTCCTCTCAAAGGCCAGAAGGTATGCCTCTACATCATCCTCCCGTGTCATTTTCTGCAGCCAATGGCTGGCCCATATGAGCCACGTCCCATCATGGCAGCGATTCAGCCCTGTAAGGGACTTTACCTGATTTACCAGTTCCCGCAACATAGCTCAGTCTTGACCAGCCTGGTCCATCAGCAGGCGATTAGTCTCTTGCTGCAGCCGCACTGCCTCCTGTTGGGCGGCTGCCTGCACACGAGTAGCCTCCTGCTGGGCCGCCATAGCTTGTATCAGTGCCCGCACTACGTCATCCATTGTGGTGAAAAAAAATAAACCCTCTCCCTTTTTTTTTTTTTAAATCCTCCTCCTTGTTCTGCCGCGCTGTGCACCTCAAGATCCCACTTCTGACACCCGTGTGACAAAGTTCCTCCTCTATCTTGTTGGGTCCTGCGCTTATTGGCGGATTTTCTTGCCTCAGAGATTCACCATGTGGGTTGGGGAATAGCCCAGAGACCTTCCCCTCTGGAAGAACCCACAGTGCAGGTCAATTGGGAGGTTTGGGGGGAACCCGGGCCCGCCATCTACTCCGGGTTCCAGCCCAGGGCCCTGAGGACTGCAGCTGTCTATAGTGCCTCCTGTAACAGCTGCATGACAGCTACAACTCCCTGGGCTACTTCCCCATGGCCTCCTCCAAACACCTTCCTTATTCTCACCACAGGACCTTCCTCCTGGTGTCTGATAACGCTTGTGCTCCTCCGTCCTCCAGCAGCACACCCTCTCAACTCTCAGCTCCTTGCGCCTCTTGCTCCCAGCTCTTCACACTTGCACCACAAACTGAAGTGAGCTCCTTTTAAAACCCAGGTACCCTGATTAGCCTGCCTTAATTGATTCTAGCAGCTTCTTCTTAATTGGCTCCAGGTGTCCTAATTAGCCTGTCTGCCTTAACTGGTTCTAGCAGGTTCCTGATTACTCTAGTGCAGCCCCTGCTCTGGTCACTCAGGGAACAGAAAACTACTCATCCAGTGACCAGTATATTTGCCCTCTACCAGACTCCTGTACCCCACTGGTCTGGGTCTGTCACAGTAGGCACTAAAAGGGTCACATGTTTTTTGTGATTGTAGCATGAACCAGATGTGATGGTTACAACTGCACAAATGTAGCTCTCATAAGAGCACTCTAACAGATTTCTTTGTTTGCTAGTCTAAGCAGATGTCCCAGGATAAGGAAAACATTGCAGGACTTCCTCTTTTATACTCTAGCAACATAAGCTGTTAACAAATTAATACTCAGCTCTTCCGATGAATTGGATTGGAATGGAATAAGATCAGTTGATAGTAAGTTCAGTGTGTGAAGGCAGAATACTGTGCTTCTCATCTCCCAGGCTTTAGTAATAAAGCTCACCAACAGTAAGAAAGTGACAGCCTTTGAGTGCAACCAAACAAGAGTAGTCAATCGTTTGGATGTTATCAGACACCAGGAGGAAGGTCCTGTGGTGAGAATAAGGAAGGTGTTTGGAGGAGGCCATGGGGAAGTAGCCCAGGGAGTTGTAGCTGTCATATTTAATTCCAGTGGAGAAATGGGGAAGAGGTTTGAAAAACCAGCCATACCTATTGCATTTAGATGTTATAATGGTCTAACCAAACAGTTGGCATATGAGGGAATACAATATGTACGTGTTCCCATAGGGCCTTGTGGTTAGTATTCTGAACTGCCATGTGACAGACAGGGCCTCAGTTCTATCTCCCAGCCGTTAGTCTTTAAAAAAAGGTAAGCAATTGTCAATGACCTAAAACAAGTACAGCAGAGGTCTTTTATTACAGAATTTTAGGCTCTGGGCTGTGAAAAAGAAAAGTCCTCTTGGGGAAATTATACATTACTGCTGAGTTACATAGATAAGTAGATGAGAGAGTATGTTTGACTTGGGTGGAAAAAGCAATATTTATACAGCTTTGTACTTATCCAGCTGAGGCATCTCCAAAAGTATCAGATTCTTCATAAACCGGCACAGAAAGCCAGCGCACGTAAATTTAGATGGTCTTGTCTTTTAATATGCCCATTATCTTTTCCATACGAGGGCCTAAAACTCTGTGTGGGGGTTTCTTTCTCTTCTGTTATGTGACTAGTACATGTCTTGCTAATGCTTACAAATGAGTAATTGCGGTCTCATTTTTTTCATGGGATAACTCCCATTAGATGGTAAACCCAGCATTATCCAAAGTAATTCCATAGGAAGCTTAGTTCAGGTTATCTGAAAAGTTAGTTCTTCTTTGAGTACTTGCTCATGTCGATTCCATTCTAGGTGTGTGCGCACCCACGTGTGTGGTCATCGGAGATTTTTGCATTAGCGGTATCTGTAGGGCACCCCCTTAAGTGCCACACTCATGCTCTGGTATATCAGGCACCACCGGTCCTACTCCCTCTCAGTTCCTTTTTACCGCCCGTGGTGGTTAGTTGCAGTGCCTTTCTTGCTTTGCAAGGGCTAGCGGTTTTTTGTCTTTGGACTTCGTGCCTTAGGGCCTTGTATATAGTTGATTCTTCAGTAGTTAGCGTTAAGTACCTGTTAAGTGTTCTTAGTTGTTAGAGCTCCAGTGGGGACTTTGTCCCTGGCGGGGCATGCCCCAGTTTCCAGTCTCTGAACCATCTCGACAGGATTTGCCAAGTATCTTGGCATCAGTGCGAAGTGCACTCTTAGCACCGAGCTCCGCCCAGCACCATTCCCCATTGTGCCATCTCCACCTCTGCACTGCTGATCACTGGAGCAGCTGCCGAAATAGTCTGGGACTCGCCATCAGTCGCCAGCACTGAGATCGCGGTCCCCGTCGTCTCAATGTGGATCGCTTAGAGGGAGGTGCCGGTCCCCTTACTACTGGTACCGATCCCTTTCCCGCTGGTTGCTATCTCGACGCTGATCCAGGTCGCCTACACTGTGGGAGCATTCTCCATGCCGCCTCCAGTCCTCCCTACACCGGTCTCCAAGTTGCTGGTCCCAGTCCACTTGTAATGGGCACCGTTATCTGTGGTCTCTAGGCAGACCCATGTGTCCACGGCCCCTCTCTGGTCTCCGGAAGGCGGTTCCTCTGGTACTGAAGGATGGTTTAGCCTCTTGCCTAGACCTCAACAGCGTGACTGTGCGACTGAGACTACAGTGCCAGCGCAGTGGCACCCAGATCAGTGGCCCATGCATTGGCCTTGTTGGAACGGATGGGGAGTTCTGGTCATGGCTATGCCCCCTTCGCTCCACTTGTTGGCCGCTGCCTCGGAGCAGCAGCTGCCGGCACCAACGGCACCGGGCTTGGTTCGGGAGGCATGCCTGGTAGCTGAGACTGAGGAGGCTGAGTTCACTCCTAAACTGCCCTCGCCTGCAGAGACGGAGGACCTGGGCTCCCCGCCTGTGGTACAGCCCTCGTCTTTGTCCACGTATGAGGTGGTTGCAGGCTCCTCCAGGGCCAGTCTGCCAGACCACTTTAAGGACCACCAGGCCCTGCTTTGTTGGGTGGATGAGAATTTGGGCCTGGAAGTGGAGGAGATTGCTGAGCCGACGGACACCCTATTCAATGTCCTTTCAGCCTCTAGCCCGGCTCGCGTCACACTACCGGTGCATGACAGGGTCCTCAAAATTGCCAAGTCCATCTGGCAAACCCCCTGCTCCATCCCTCCCACCTCAAAACGGGCCAAGAAGAAATACTTTGTCCCAACCAAAAGTTTTGAATACTTGTATATCCACCCACCTCCTCCGGCTCGCTGGTGGTCTCAGCGGCCAATGAGAGAGAAAAACAGGGACATTCCAGCTTTACCCTGAAAAATAAAGAGGCCAAACGACTGGACTTGTTTGGGAGGAAGATTTATTCCACCGCCAGTTTACAGTTTCAGGTGGCAAACCATCAGACCTTCTTGGGCCATTACAACTTTAATTTATGGGACTCCCTCCGTAAGTTTAAGAAGTATGTCCCGCAGGATTTGGCCCAAGAGTTTGATACTCTGGTGCAGGAAGGTACCACGACAGCCCGGTGTTCCCTGCAAATGGGGTGGGATGTGGTGGACTTGGCAACCAGGGTGGTAGCGAGGCACAGCTCCTGGGTTCAAACCGCCAGACTCTCCCAGGAGATGCAGACCTCCATCCAAGACCTCCCATTCTATGGGAATGGTCTATTCTCTGACCAAACAGATGTGAGGCTGCATGAGCTGAAAGATACCAGAGCCACCCTTTCTCGCTGGGCATGCACACGCCGACAGTGCATAAGCTGTTCTTGCCGCCTTCACCGCTGAGGCCATGGCAGCCTCGTGTGGGGTCTCCTAGAAGAAGGAATACTGGATTTAGTCATCACCACCCTTCTACCTCCTACTCACCTGCGCAGCCTGGCTCGGCAAAGCAATCCGGAGGCCAGAAGCGCTCGTTATGATGGCACACTCGAGAGCAATGCTGCAGCCAAATCCCCGGATCCGCAGTTCCTTTTCCTCAACTGCCTTCACCCCTACTGTTTGGCCTGGTTGCAGGTCACCTCGGACTGCTGGGTACTGGACATAGTATCTTGGGGCTATACCCTGCAATTTTTAGCCACCCCTCCTTTCCACCCCCCACTCCCCTGTCCCTCTTCAGGGATCCTTCTCACGACCAACTCCTTGTTCAGGAAGTCGAGAACCTTGTGCACCTGGGGGAAGCAGAGGAGGTCCCTTGGGACATGAATTGAAATGGGTTCTACTCCCGGTATTTCCTAATCCCGAAAGCAAAAGGAGGCCTCAGACCCATCCTGGAACTACATCGCATCAACCAGTCTCTCAAGAAGTTGAAGTTTTGCATGGTTTCCCTGGCCTCCATCATCCCTTCTCTGGATCCAGGAGACTGGTACGCCACTCTCGACTTATGGGACGCTTATTTCTACATTTCCATATTCCTGGGTCACAGGTGTTTCCTCCGCTTCGTAGTGGGCTGGCACCATTTTCAATTCATGGCGCTGCCCTTTGGGCCCAAGGGTGTTCACAAAATGCATGGTGCCAGTGGCGACTTACCTGAGACATCAAGGGGTCCAGATTTTCCGGTATCTCAACGACTGGATCATCAAGGGCAGGTCTTGGGAGCAGGTGCAGAGGATCCTCGATCTGGTGCGTTCCACCTGCCATGATCCGGGCCTGTTAATAAACATAAAAAAGGTCACATTGATGCCAATCCAGCACATTGAATTCATCGGGGTGGTCCTCGACATCACGCAAGCCAGAGCCTTCCTTCTGGAAGCATGTCGCCGACCACCTACCTGGCCCCAAGAACGTCTTGGCAGATCACCTCAGCAGGTCCTTCTCGTCTTGCCACAAATGGTCGCTACATCTGGAGGTGGTCAATATAATCTTCCAGAGGTAGGGGACTCCCCAGGTGGACCTGTTTGTGTCCAGGCAGAACAGAAAGTGCCACGTGTTCTGTTCAGTTCAGTGTCTGGACAGAGGTTCCCTTTCAGACGCCTTCCTCATTCCATGGTCAGGAGCGCTGATGTATGCCTTCCGGCCAGTGCCGTTAATTCACAGGGTCCTCATGAATGTCAAGCAGGACAGAGCAATGGTTATCCTAGCAGCTTCCACATGGCCCCGTCAGCACTGGTGCAGCATGTTGCTGAACCTTTTGGCATCTGCCCCTCTTCTACTGCCTCTTTGGCTGGATCTGCTGTCTCAGAACCACAGCAACCTGCTGCATCTGGACCTGGCAGTGCTGCACTTGAAGGCTTGGCTACTGCGTTTCTAAGCACAGACGAGCGGGCGTGCTCGACCAGTGTTCAACAGGTCTTGCTGGGTGGCAGGAAACCCTCCATTAGGGCAACCTTCCTGGCTAAATGGAAGAAGTTCGTGTACTGGGCCTCAGAGTGGCATCTTTGGGCCCAGCAGGCTTCGCTGCAGCATATATTGGATTATCTGCTGCACCTCAAACTCCAAGGGTTGTCCCTCTCTTCAGTTCAAGTCCATCTGGCCGCCACTTCAGCATTGCATCCTCCATTCCAAGGCAGGTCTCTCTTCGCCGATCCTATGACAGTGTGTTTTTTGAAGGATCTGGAGTGCCTTTGTCTGCACATCTGGGACCCGGTTCCCCCCTGGGACCTGAATCTTGTGCTGTAAAGGCTATGGGGTCTCCCTTTGAGCCTCTGGCTTCCTGCTCCCTCCTGCTTCTCTTCTGAAAGGTTTCGTTCCTGGTCGCAATAACGCTGGGCCGCAGGATGTCTGAGATCTGGGTGCTCACCTCAGAGCCGAACTATACTGTCTTCTATAAGGACAATGTCCAGCTGTGCTTGCAGCCGGCATTTCTTCCCAAGGTCGTTTCTCAGTTGCATACTGGCCAGGACATATACTTATCAGTCTTCTGTCCAAAGCCCCATGCGTCGGAGGAGGCTCGCAAGCTTCTCACCCCGGACATCAGGAGGGTGCTGGCATTCTACATGGATAGAAAGAAGCCATTCCGTAAGTCAATACAATTGTTTGTTGTGGTGGCAGACAGGATGAAATGTCGCCCAGTGTCTGCTCAGAGGATTTCATCCTGGATCACCGCCTGCATCTGCTACTGTTCTAAGCTGGCGAAGGTGCCTGCGCCGGCGATCATGACGGCACACTTGACGAGGGCACAGGCATCAGTTGGCAGCCTTCCTGGCACAGGTACCGATCCAAGAGATCTGTTGGGGCGCTACCTGGTCATCGTCCACATGTTCGCGTCGCATTACGCGCTGACCCAGCAGGCTCGAGACGACGCTGGCTTTGGCAGAGCAGTGATGCAAGACTGTGAACTCTGAGCCCACCTCCATTGATATTGCTTGTGAGTCACCTAGAATGGAATCGACATGAGCAAGCACTTGAAGAAGAAAAAATGGTTACCTACATTTCGTAACTGTTGTTCTTTGAGATGTGTTGCTCATGCCCATTCCATTACTCATCCTTCTGCCCCCTCTGTCAGAGCTGTCGGCAAGAAGGAACTGAGACAGCGTAGGCTGGCGGCGCCTGAAATACCAGCACATGAGTGCGGCACTCCAGGTGGCGCCTTGGCCTGCTGTATGGCTATTGCTAAGGCAAAAATTTCCGATGACTGCACACATGGGCGTTCACACACCTAGAATGGAATGGACATGAGCAACACATCTCGAAGAACAACAGTGACAAAAGGTAGCTAACCATTTTTTCCATAACTTGTTAGCAGAATAATTGCCCTGTGGGACATTCCGACCACATTATGTGGGAGTGGTAGTGAGCACATGGTTAAGGCACTGCCAGATGTCATGTGTTAGGGCAGGGGTTGGCAACCTATGGCACACGTGCCAAAGGTGGCACACGAGCCGATTTTTGATGGCCCGCCGCCGCTCTGGGGGTTTCCGCCGCTGGCTCCTGCCAGCCAGGGTCCCACTGCCGGTCCCACTCAGCGCCCGCTGCTGACCTGGGTGAAGTAACCCCAGGCTGGCCGCGGGCTGAGACCCCGGCTGGCAGGAGCTGGCGGCCAGAACCCCAGAGCGGCAGCGGGCTGAGCTGCTCAGTCGCTGCTCTGGGGTTCCAGCTGCTGGCCCCTTGCCAGCCGGGGTCCCCGCCGTAGCCCCACTCACCTTGCTTCCAGTTGGAGTTCCAGCGCAGGCCCCCTGCCAATCAGGGTCCAGGCCTCCAGCCCTGCTCAGCCCTACCAGCCGCCAGCTCAACTTACCTCAGCTGCTGATCTAGGGTTCCAGCCACTGACCTCCTTCCAACCGTTTAACAACTGATCACTCAGAAGCCTGTGTGCAGCTTAAAGTATCCAAATACGTGCCAGACATTGGAAAACTCAGCAAGGAAAAGCAAGGGCAAGGATCATACTAAACTGATAAGATCTGCATTTTCATTTAATTTTAAATAAAGCTTCTGAAACATTTTGAAAACCTTGTTTACCCTACATATAACAGTAGTTTGGTTTGTGATACAGGAGGGCCAGGGAGCAGTGGGAGAGTGGTAGAAGGGAAGTATATAAGCCCTAGGCTAATTAAGGCGTGGTTCCCTGTAGACTAGGGAGGACTGCTACAGGTTAATTGGAGCACCTGTACTCAATTAAGGCCCTGTTAGCAACCTAATAAACCCCCCTGCTTCAGGCAGTCAGGGAAGGAGAGGGGACTGGAGCTGGGAGGTGTGCTGTGAGACTTGGAAGATCAGAAAACCGGAGTAAGGGAGACCCTGCCCCAGCAGGGAAGGGAGACTCCTTCCCCCAGTGTTTAAGAACCGAAGGTACCCCACCCAAGTGGGAAGAGGGTAAGAACCCACAGGGGTTGAGAGGGGCTGGGACTCAGAGTGAGGAGCAAATCCAGATCCCTCCCCCGCTTCCCTCCTTTACCACCTTCCCGGGCCACTAGTGGGGCCCTTGGTGCCCCAAGAGCAGGGACAAGGGGTGACATTTTAGCCCTCCACCAAGAAAAGCGCAGGACCCACCATACTACATTGGCCATCTTGTCACAGGTTATATAATATATAGACTTATAGAGAGACCTTCTAAAAAACATTAACATTTATTACTGGCATGAGAAGCCTTAAATTAGAGTGTATAAATGAAGACTCGGCACACCACTTCTGAAAGGTTAAGGCACTGTGTTAGGGGCTTAAAGTTTGCTCAGAACAGTATTATTTGTAGGACTAATTTGAAATGGCAACTTCAGTTTGTAAAGTGCTTGAATTTTGTAGATAACTTTGAAGATGAGAGAACAATATAAGCCTAGTTATTAGTGTTGTAAAATAACACTAGTTAGGGGGAAAACTTTCCCACACTTATTTTTGACTTATTTTAAAAGCAAATATACAAGACATATGACATTATATGTAATTCTTTAATATGTGGTTGAGCAGTTAATTCTAGTGTTTAAGTTTTGGCATGTTCTGAATGTCTACTATGAGTCAGAAAATTACTGAATAGTTCAGTATAATCATAAATGAGCTGAAATATGGGGTGTTGTGAGTTAACAAAGTATGCAGACTATGCAAAATTACTCAAGATAATTAAGTCCAAAGCGGACTGTGAAGAGTTACAAAGGGAATCTGACAGAATTGAGTGACTGGGCAACAAAATGGCAGATGAAATTCAGTGTTGATAAATGCAAAGTAATGCACGTTGGAAAATATAATGCCAATTACACTGCTCTACAGCCAAAATACTTCTGAAATAAATGTAGTCAAACTTTACTAATTCTGGGTCACTGAGAACGAAAATGATGCTTAAAATTGTTGATTGGCTCTAGTTTTCAAGATATGCTATTGGGTCAGTATATACGACCCTTGACTTGGGAATGGCGGAGGATAAGTGAGTTATAAAGGGAAGGGATCTCAATTTAAACCAGAAATGACTAAAATACATCTTTGACTGGATCTATGAATAAGTCTATGACTGGGTTTGGACAGTACTTGCTTTTTAGGCAAAACAATGAATGATGAAATCTGAAGCTGGTGATGCAATTCATATCATGTATGATGCAATATGTTATTCCTAGAAGTCATGGATGATGCAATCATAATGAAGCTTACATCACTCTGCTGAACAAATTGCCCTAGATCAGCTCTAGAAATCATACAGTCTCGTGCTCTCTTATTTGTCAGTGTTTGATTTTGCAAAGGGACACATTTCTGTTTAGTCAAAGTGAGCAGAGATGCCTCGTACTTGTGTGAGCAGTGCAGATAACTTCTGCTATGTTTGTGGTGAAGTGACTTTTGCATCACAAAAGTGCAGTATAACCACTATGGTTAAGAAAGCCTATCACCTTTATTTTGGCTGCAAAATTGGAGATCAGGACAAGAGGTGGGCCCCACACATATGCTGCAACACTTGTGCAACAAATCTTCGCCAGTGGTTGAACAGGAAAAGGAAATCTATGCCTTTTGCAGTGCCAATGATTTGGAGAGAGCCAACAGATCATACCAGCAATTGTTACTTCTGCATGGTGCCTCCAGTTGGGAAAGGTGTGTCAAAGAAGAAAAAGTGGACTGTGCATTATCCAAACATTCCATCAGCTATACGCCCAGTACCCCACGGAGAAGGACTGCCGGTTCCTGATGCACCAGAATCATTCTCACTTGGGTCAGACGAGGAAGAGGATGAAACTTCTGGTCCTGAACCATCAATGTCACAGGACCCACATTTTCTCCCATCGTCCACCTCTGAACCACACCTCATAACACAAGGTGAACTGAATGACCTTGTCAGGGATTTGGAACTACCCAAGAATAAGGCAGAGCTGTTGGGCTCCAGACTACAGCAGTGGAATCTCCTGGCAGGTGATGTTAGGGTTTCCATGTTCCGTGACTGTCAAAAGGATCTTGTCCCATTCTTCTTCATGGAAGGTGATCTTGTAGCCTGAAACAACATCGATGGTGTGATGGCAGCCCTCAACATCGTTCACGATCCAGATGAGTGGAGACTGTTCATTGATTCATCGAAGACGAGTCTTAAAGCTGTTTTACTGTATAATGGCAATGTTTTGCCATCAATTCCAGTTGGTCATGCAATCCATATAAAGGAAACCTATGACAACATGAAACAACTTTTGAGGTGCATAAACTATGACCAACATCAGTGGCAGCTTTGTGGCAATTTGAAGGTTGTTGCTCTCTTGCTTGGTCTGCAGACTGGATACACAAAGTACTGCTGTTTTCTCTGCGAATGGGATAGTCGTGCAAGAGATTCCCACTACATCAAGAAAGATTGGCCACTCCGACAGTCATTGGAGCCTGGGAGGAAAAGTGTTCAACATCCACCACTTGTTGAATCAAGGAAGATTTTGTTACCACCCTAACACATCAAGCTGGGTCTGATGAAGAACTTTGTCAAGGCCATTGACAAAACACAAGCAGCTTTCAGGTACCTCCGTGGAAAATTTCCAAGGTTAAGTGAAGCTAAGATAAAGGAAGGTGTCTTTGTTGGTCCTCAGATTTGTGAACTTCTTCGAGATGATGCATTTGACCATGCACTGCTTGGCAAGGAAAAGACGGCATGGAAAGCCTTCCAGTTAGTGGCAATAAATGTTCTCAGAAACAACAAGGCAGACAACTACAGGTTGTTGGTGGAAAACCTCCTCAAGGCATACAAAAGCCTTGGTTGCAACATGTCACTAAAGATACATTTTTTGCACTCTCATCTAGATTTTTTTCCACCGAACTGCGGAGCAGTGAGCGACAAGCACGGCGAGCGATTTCACCAGGACATTGCAACAATGGAGAAACGCTATCCGGGCAAATGGAGCCCATCAATGCATGCAGACTATTGCTGGACAGTGACAAGAGATGCTCCATTTAATGAATACAAGAGACAAGCCAAGAAGCTTGAATAGGACTAAACTATGTACAGAATAGTTTTTTGCCTTTTGTTTCATAATAAATTTTATTTATATAACCCTTTTGCGGATTTTTAAAGTGTTACATAAACAGGACAGGTGAAATATTATCATGTAAAGCAACCATAAACACATGAAAAGACCTAGGTTTACAATTTATGATTAAAACTCTACTATCTACACAATATACATAGACATAAAATGTAAAAACTTAAATATCTTAGAAACAGTAGCCAGTTTTAATTGTCATATTTGAATTCAGCACATCAAAATACATAATAAATAGCACATTTTATCTCTGAAGCAGACGACTTCTCAAAAATTGTAGACCAGTGTTATATGTACAAAACGAAGGGATTAACACTCAAGAAAGAGATCTTGGAATCACTGTGGATAGTTCTCTGAAAACATCCGCTCAGTGTGCAGCAGCAGTTAAAAATGCTAAAAAAGGTAAGAACCGTTAGGGAAAGGAATAAATAATAAAACAGAAAATAAAATGCCATTATATAAATCCATGATACATCCACATCTTGAATACTGCATGCAATTCTGGTCATCCCATCTCAAAAAAGATAAATTAGAATTGGAAAAGGTGCAGAGATGGGAAACAGATATGTCCGGGGTATGGAACAGCTTCTATATGAGGAGAGTTTGAAGAGACTGGGACTGTTCAGTTTAGAAAAGAGATGACTAAGGGTGGATATGCTAGAGGTCTATAAAATCATGACTGGTGAGAAGAAAGTTAATAAGGAAGTGTTATTTACTCCTTCTCATAACACGAGAACTAGAGGTCACCCAAAGAAACTAATAGGCAACAGGTTTAAAACAAACACTGTGAAGTACTTCTTCACACAATGTACAGACAACCTGTGGAACTCGTTGCCAGGGAATGTTGTGAAGGCCAAAAGTATGGGTTCAAAAAAAGAATGAGATAAGTTCATGGAGGATAGATTCATCAATGACTATTAGCCAAGATGATCAGGGACTCAACCCCATGTTCTGGGTGTGTCTCAAACTCTGACTACCAGAAGCTGGGACTGGACGATGGGATGGATCAGTCAAAATTACCATGTTCTGTTAATTTCCTCTGAAGCAGCTGGTATGGGCCACTGTTGGAAGACAGGATACTGGGCTAGATGAACCACTGGTCTGACCCAGTATGGCTGTTCTTATGTCATTGTCATAGGCCTTGTAACATGACAGGGTTTTCTGAATAGGAGTTAAGATGAGACAGTGTTTCAGACAAGTTGTTATGACTGGGATTTTCAGCAGAGGACTTCAGGGTCACAATATTTCCTTCAGGGGAAGAGATTATTCAGGTCCTTCTATAATAATTTGGATTTACTGCAAGGAGAAGGCACTCCTGCAGTAGATTCAAAGGGAGGATCTGCTGCTACTTTTTGTTTCAGTGTCAAGAATGGCTTGATAGCTGCTGCTTTTCTGTGGCTGGAGGTTTAGTCATGGCAGGCACATAATCTATTCCTGGATGGATTTTTGAATGCAATTTGTTCCTTTATAGTTAAGAGCACATTCAGCAGTCAGTTCAACAGAGCTCCATTAAACCCCTTTTACTCTGGTGCATGAAATCACTGCCCACTCCTCCCAACCCTTATATAAGTGGTACCTCAGTGCAGTAGGAGTCAATCTATAACCTAGTGGTTAATCTGCTACCTTGCAGCAGACCCTGCCCTTATCCGGGTGGCTAATACTATATGCTACTATCTGGCAAACTAGGGTTTAGTTCCTATTCCTGATAATAATAACTTTCCATTTGTATATTATCTTTTATTTAAGAGTCTTAATGTCAGATTCTATTCTGAGAAGTAACTATGAAAATGGATAGCCCTGTAGCTTAGTTGTTAATATTCTGTGCAGAATGTAGGAAGCCCTGGGTTCAATTCCAAGTCTTTCTAGTGTGCTCTTCTAATCGCCCTGGTGTCTGGCTGCACGTAATCAGTGGCCAGGCGATTTGCCTCAGCCTCCCACCCCGCCATAAAGGTCTCCCCCTTACTCTCACAGAGATTGTGGAGCACAGAGCAAGCAGCAATAACAATGGGAATATTGGTTTGGCTGAGGTCTGACCGAGTCAGTAACGTGTGCCAGCGACCCTTTAAACGTCCCAATGCACTTTCTACCACCATTCTGCACTTGCTCAGCCTGTAGTTGAGTAGCTCCTGACTACTGTCCAGGCTGCCTGTGTATGGCTTCATGAGCCATGGCATTAAGGGGTAGGCTGGGTCCCCCAGGATAACTATAGGCATTTCAACATCCCCAACGGTTACTTTCTGGTCTGGGAAGTAAATCCCTTGCTGCAGCCGTTTAAACAGAGTAGTGTTCCTGAAGACGCGAGCGTCGTGAACCCTTCCCGGCCATCCCACGGTGACGTTGGTGAAACGTCCCTTGTGATCCACCAGTGCTTGCAGCACCATTGAAAAGTACCCTTTGCAGTTTATGTACTGGCTACTCTGGTGCTCCGGTGCCAAGATAGGGATATGGGTTCCATCTATCGCCCCACCACAGTTAGGGAATCCCATTGCAGCAAAGCCATCCACTATGACCTGCACATTTCCCAGAGTCACTACCTTTGGTAGCAGCAGCTCAGTGATTGCTTTGGCTGCTTGCATCACAGCAGCCCCCACAGTAGATTTGCCCACTCCAAATTGATTCCCGACTGACCGGTAGCTGTCTGGCATTGCAAGCTTCCACAGGGCTATCGCCACTCGCTTCTCAACTGTGAGGGCTGCTTTCATCTTGGCGCTTCAGGGCAGGGGAAAGCAAGTCACAAAGTTCCATGAAAGTGCCCTTATGCATGCGAAAGTATCGCAGCCACTGGGAATCGTCCCACACCTGCAACACTATGTGGTCCCACCAGTCTGCTTGTTTCCCGGGCCCAGAATCGGCGTTCGACGGCTATAACCTGCCCCATTAACAGCATGATCTCCAAAGCACCGGGGCCCGCGGTTTGATAGAATTCTGTGTCCATGTCCTCATCACTCTCGTCGCCGCACTGCCATATCCACCTCCTCCTCACCTGGTTTTGCAGGTTCTGGTTCAGTATAAACTGCACGATAACACTGGTGTTTACAATGTTCATGACTGCTGTTTTGAGCTGAGCAGGCTCCATGCTTGCCGTGGTATGGCGTCTGCACAGTTCACCCAGGAAAAAAGGCGCAAAACAGTGGTCTGCCGTTGCTTTCCTGGAGGGAGGGGGAGGATGTACCCAGAATCACCCGCGACAATGTTTTTGGCCCCATCAGGCATTGGGATCTCAACCCAGAATTCCAATGGGCGGAGGAGACTGCGGGAACTATGGGATAGCTATGGGATAGCTACCCACAGTGCAACGCTCCGGAAGTCGACACTAGCCTCAGTACATGGATGCACACCACCAAATTAATGTGCTTAGTGTGGCCACATACACTCGACTTTATACAATCGGTTGCCAAAAATCAAATTCTGTAAATTCGGATTAAATCTGTATTGTAGACATACCCTTTGAAGCACCTGGCACCATCCACTGTCAAAAGAGAGAATACCGGGCTGGATGGACCATTGGTCTGACCCAGTATAGCCATTCTTATGTTTTTAAATTGTGAGTGAGTGTGTGTGTAGATCTGTAAGATACGTCCACAGTGAATGTTGCTACTTTATTTCCCTTTCCAAGCTTGATTTTTTTCCTTTTTAAAAGGAATTCAATTCAAATTTTTGAGCTGTGGCTAGTGGACAGTTTTTGTCTAAATGTGAAGTAATTAGGTCAAACCATTTGGAGGTGGGAGAGCCAGGAAAAATAGCTTTCACTTACGTTTGGAATTTGTTTTGTACATTTTTAATCTCCTGAACACCTTGTCTAAGGACCTTTAAATGAAGGCTATCTGTAAGATCTCAGGAGTACTTGTGTACCAACTTGAAGGAAGGGAAGGGTGTATTTGTGAAGTTATTTGTCATCATCCTTCTTGAATTGTTGACATCCGAACTGGACACAGTATTGCAGCAGTGGTAGCACTAGTGTCAATTTCCAAATACAGAGGTAAAATAACCTCTCTTCTCCTACTTGAGATGTCCCTGTTTGTTTATCCCAGGACAGCATTAGCTTTTTTGGCTTTTTTTCAGAATCACTGGTTCCCAGGATAGAGTCCCCCATCCTGTAAGTATGGCCTGTGTTCTTTATTCCCAGATGTATACATTTATATGTAGCCATATTGAAATGTATACTGTTTGCCAAGCAATCCAGATTGCTCTGAAGCAGTAACCTGTCTTCTTCATTATTTACCATTCCCCCAATTTTTTGTGTCATCTGCAAACTTTATCAGTGATGATTTTGTTTTTTCTTCCAGGTCATTGATAAAAGATGTCAAATAGTGTAGGGCCACTGGAAACAGACCTGTCCGATGTTCATTTCCCATTTAAAGATACATTTTGAGACCTACAATTTAGACAGGGTTTAATCCATTTAATGTGTGCCATGTTAGTTTTATATTGTTCTAGTAGAGTGCGGGTCCGGGCTCCCCCCCCCCATACCCCCCCGATTAATCACTGAGACTGGGAGACAACAGAGACTGCAAGGGAGGATAGCTTCTCCTCACCTCCCTCGCTGGCTTATGATAAAAATGGCTCAGTAGACTGTGACCCTTGTCTCTCTAGAGAGAGAAGGGTTAAGGGCAGGGTCACAGTGAGCCTCTGAGGCTAGCGAAATCCATCAGGAAATGCAGGACCCACGGAGACAAGGACAGAGGTTTGTCACGCCTTTATCAACCAAACTTGTAATCTCGTCAAAAAAAATATCAAGTTAGTTTGACAGGATCTGTTTTCCATAAGCCCATGTTGATTTGAATTAATTACATTGCCCTCCTTGAGTTCACTATTAATCAAGTCCCATATCAGCTGCTCTATTATCTTGCATGGGATCAATGTCAGGCTGACAGGCCTATTATTACTTAGGTCATCCCATTTATCCTTTTTAAATATTAGCACATTAGCTTTCTTCTGGAACTTCCCCAGTGCTCCAAGACTTATTGAAAAATCAACATTAACGTTCCAGCAAATGCCAGAGCCAACTCTTTTAAAACTTTTGGATGCAACTTATCTGGACCTGCTGATTTAAAAATGTCCGACTTTGCAGGATGTTAAACAGAACCTACTAGAGTTATTAGTGGAATGAAAAGAGTGTTATCACCATATGAGGAGACTGTATCACTTCTGTTCCCCCCCCCAATAATGAACAGAAATATGTATTGAACATCTCAGCCTTTTCTGTATTATTATTGATAATTCTACTATTTCCATCTAATAATGGAGTAGTACCTTTGTGAGGATTATTTTTGTTCCTAATATATTTAAACAACTTTCTTATTGTCCTTAACTCTGTTGGGTGTAGATTTCTCCTAGTGTTCCTTCAGCAGCCAACATAGCAGAGACACTGGAGGGAGGCTGATGCATCTCTGCTGTTATCTACAGGGTAAAAGTGTAGAGCTTAAGTAGCTTAGGTGCCTGATCTGTGTTTTTCAGTTCTTGCCAATATTTGATTTTCTTTTAAATTTAATCTTAACTCTGAATTTTGTGGGTTTCTCATAGCTATTTGATAAATACAAAGTTCTTGTGTAAGGATTTTAACCTTTCTTTACAAAAATACTCTCAAGTTTGGGTTATCAACATTTTTTCCTCACTCTGGAACAGTCTCTAAAGGAAAGGAGTAGAAGCGCCGAAGTTTGAGACATCTAAATTAAACTGGCAGATATACTGTAATAAATAATCCTGCACAGGTCCTGGGGGATGGTCTGGATGGGCCCCAAATCTATTTCCTCTGTCTAACTTCCAGGATTCCAGACCTTTTACCTAAATAAATAGACATTTAATGTTTGTTGACTGAAATACTGTGTGGCTCATAGAAACCAGAATTACGGTGTGAATGTGGAATATGTTGTATCTTACATCTCCAGTATAATACCGATTATCTGAACTCTGGGTAGTTGAAGCTCTCTCAGCCTCCAGACCTTATTATAACCAAATGTCTTGCTCCTCTAAAACCCTGTTTTCTTAAAAGGCTTTATATGCTTGCAAAATCTAATGTGTTTTGCAGTATCTGAAAAGTTTCAGCAGTGCCCAGAAAAGTGTTTGTGCACAAAGCTCAATGCTTACAGAGAACATAAAACAAACAAACAAATCCCAACCCCCCCACAAAGAAGTTGGAGTAAGTACAAACAGCTTCATTTTCACAGGATTATGTCAGTGGCAGCAGACTAGCCATATTATAAATGATCTTTACAGAACGCAATTAGATCAGCAGGGAGAGAAGCCAAATCCTTAGTGCATTGTAGCTTTTTTTCTTGGTCTCTGTAACCTTGCTGTAATATCATGAAGAAGAATAGTAGTGAAATGTTAGCCATGTGGCTTCTTCAGAATGATCGAATGACTGTCAGTGTCTGCAAGGAAAATTAGCTGCAAATGCTGCACAGCAGAAGACTATAGTTTTGAGACAGTTATCTGCAGGAAGAAAACTTAGAGGAAAGCTGCCACAAATAACCTTAACTTTGTCTCCTGTATTTGCCTCAACCAAAGCTGTCTGGCTTGCAGAGTTTACGGACTCTGCTATTCTTTTATCATTCTACTGATTTTCACAAATCCCTACTCCCAAAATTATTCAAGTTATGTTCCTTTTTAATAACCATACTCTAACAGTTGTAAGCCACTAGTGTGTCCATTATTAGGCTATTGGAGTACTCTTCAGGTGGATGAAAACATCTAGCTTTCAGTCTTGTGTCTCCAGTGCACTCCAGGCTGATACAAATGCAGTAGCTCCTCACTTAACATTGTAGTTATGTTCCTGAAAAATGCTACTTTAAACGAAACTATGTTAAGCAAATCCAATTTCCCCATAAGAATTAATGTAAAGGGGGCAGGGGGGGTGTTAGGTTCCAGTGAAATTTTTTTCACCAGACAAAAAACACCATATATATATATGAGTATAAGTTTTAAACAATTTAATACTGTACACAGCAATGATGATTGTGAAGTTTGGTTGAGGTGGTGAAGTTAGAGGGTGGGATATTTCCCAGTGAATGCCTTACTGCTAAATGATGAACTAGCATTCGGCTGAGCCCTCAAGGCGTAACACATTGTTAATGTAGCCTCACGCTCTACAAGGCAGCACGAATGGAGGGAGGGGAGATAGCATGGCAGACAGAGACACACACCCTGTGTGTGTGTGGGAGAGAGAGAGAGAGATGTGCATTGCCCCTTTAAGTATGCTGACACCATTCTAAGTACATTGCCTTTAAAAAGATCAAGAAGTTGAGACAGGAGCTGTGGCCAGCAAGCTCTCTCTGTCCTGAGCCCTGTCCTGTCCCCACCCTGCTCTATATGGAGAAGGGGTAAGCGGGTTGCAGGAGTAGGGGGGAGGGGGACACTCACATTAGTCCTCCCTCTTTCCCCCTCCCCTGCACAGCAAGCGGGAGGCTCCCGGAAGCAGCTCCAAGGCAGAGGGCAAGAGCGGCACATGGCAGTGCGGGGACAGGCAGCTGAACTGCCGGCAATTGATAGCCTGCTGGGCGGCTGCTGCACAGGGAACTTAGGGGAGCAGGGAGCTGATAAGGGAGCTGCCAGTCCACCCTGTTTCCAAGCTCCCCGCAAGCAGTGGACAAAGCAGGCAGCTACCAAAAAATGTTATAAGGGAGCATTGTGCAACTTTAAACGAGCATGTTCCCTTGACAAGCAAGGTAACATTGAAACAATGTTAACCGGGACGACTTTTAAGTGAGGAGTTACTGTATAACACCACCATACACCGTGTTGTGGTTTATTGGAAGTTGTTCCTTATCTTTAACTATGTTTCTCCATAATAAAGCAAGAACACAATTCCCATTCCTAGGCTATGCAGAAAAGAAACTCCATGGAAGATTTGTTAAGGCAGGAGTAGCAAACTAACTCCAGATAATGCTAGTGTGGACCATGGCCATTCTTGTCTTTAACAGGGTGCTTTCAGGTCATCTTAGGTCTCAAATTTATATCCTTTTATTACATTGATCAATGGAAATGTTTCTGTGCTTGGTTTTATTCCAGTGGAAGCAGTGTCAGATTGAGATATTGAAAGAGAAGGTGCTGGAACAAACTGATAAATTAAAGAGCAGCAAGGCCTCCATTCTCATCCTCCTTGACCTTTGACATGGTCAACCACTCTGTACTTTTTAAAATCCTGTCCTCTGTTGGCTTTTCCTGCTTCTCTTCCTGCCTGTTCAATCCCTCCTTTGGCAACTCGTTTGGTTCAGTAAAAGGGCCTTCGTGTAAATCAGAATCAGACTCAGAGTTTGGAAGGATAAATTCTTAGGCTTTAGGTTATAAACTAACATTGAGGACAATAGGAAAAAACTTCCCTTGCAACACAGTGCAGGGTTGTTGCCTGCAAACCCAAGAGTTTATTTACCAGTGCCTTGTTCAGTCCAGTTTTAAATAGCCTCTGAAATAGTATCTCAAGGGGACTGGTAGACATCTCATAATTTGAGTGAATGTCACTATTCACAAATTTCCTGACACTGAGCCTACATTTTCTTTAATTTCATTCTGTTGCTCTTCATCCTCCTGATACCACCGTGCACAATCCTGTCTGCTTGATGCTCATACCTGTTGGTTACAGTATGCTGTAATGTAGTGCATATAATCACTGTAGTTGATGACTATGTCCCCTCTTAGTCAAGATTTTTACAAACTGTGCATGTTAAGTTCTTTACCATTCTTCATAAATTGGTCCCTAAAAATCATTTGCTGCACAAGCACAGCAGTTGTCCTGCACTCCTGTATATGGTGGGTACCAGTTTGTGCCAAGGAAATATGGAAGAGTACAGGTCAGAAAAGAGAAGAAATTGGGACATAATTCTTTCATTCCCTCTGTGATCTAATTCTTGGGGGTATATCCTGATCAGAGATTAGATGCTGTGGTGATGAACACATTAGGAACTTTTGGATAGAAGTGCTCAATTGGCTGAAAAAGTAGCAGAGCAGAAATTGGGTATGAGATGACCAATGTGCAAGTAGGTGAGGGTTCCCTATTTTAACCAGACTGCTTGGTCCTCATCTAGATTAACATCCTGAGAAGACAGCAACGCATGATCAAAAACCGGGAGTCAGCCTGCCAGTCACGCAGGAAGAAGAAGGAATACATGTTGGGGCTGGAAGCCAGGCTGAAGGTTGCCTTACTGGAGAATGAGCAGCTCAAGAGAGAGAATGGCTCACTGAAGAGGCAGCTGGAGGAATTGGTGTTAGAGGTAAGAAGAGTTTGTGGAAGGACAAAATCCATGCTTTGCTTAGAACAGCATGGTAATGAACTTGTGTTGGTATAGGCATCATAATGGCATGTGCCAACTACTGGGGGGCAATAGGGATGGCTGTTATCTGCTATTAGTTTAAAATAATGCACATGTTCATCATGTTCCCCCTTCCTTTTCCCTCACCTGCTGGTCTGGAGCCAGAGTCCCCATACTGTCCAGATGCACTGCTAAATGAATCATTTCTGAATTACGTTTGTTTACTTACACAGGTAATTACCATTGTTAATTAAATTGACATTTGAAGGAAACTCCACACTAAATTAAGTGATGTGCTTCTCACATGCAGTTATGCTCCCTCCATGCCCTCATTCAGAATTGTTGGCATAGAAGCATAGAGTGATGCTAGAAGGGCCCACTGTGATCATCTGCTCGATCCTATATAACACAGGCTATAGAACTTTCACGGGATAAGTCCTAGAGCATATCTTTTTAGAAAAACACCCAATCTTGATTCAAAAATTGCCACCCCATCCCTATGCTGCTCTTTGCTCTTTCCCCATATGACTGGGTGGGTGTTTCTGCTTCTCAAGCAATAACTGCAGCAGAAAAGAACCAAGTGATAGTCCTAATCAGTTTCCCTTTATTCTCCTGCTTGGGCATGCTGTGTGCAGGAGCAGCACTGGTGGGAGCCTCAGTTCTTGCTGGCATGGAAGAAGGGAGAAACGATCTGCAGGACAATTTCAGGATTGCAGATTTCTGTGGGATAGCTTCCAAATGTTAATCCCGCTACATAATTCCTATTATAATTCACTTCAGTTTCCTCTAGCAACTGTCTGCGGAAAAGAGATTATACCGGAGACTTCCTTAAACACCTCATTCTCCATCAAGGGGTCTTTATTTCAGATCAAACCCATTAAAGGTGACTAAAAGGGGGGCTGAAAAAGCAAGTGTTAGACTGGCCTTCGTAGTATTTAAATGTGTGAAGGCGGCCTGGAAAACTCCCCCTTTCCTCAATTTTTTGACTTTAAAAATATCCAGGCTGGTCTTCCCTGTTATACTGCATGCACCACATTCCTGGAGGACCCAGTGTTGTGGATTGGGAACTCATAGCCTTAAATGTAAGAGCTAAAGTAGTTGAACCTTCAAAGATCTTTTCTTCTACTGATTGACAGGCATTTGAGCTACACCAAGCTAATTAAAAATCACTTCCCCTTCAATTAGAATTGGGAAAGAAAGGAAGAGTAGACCCATGGTCAGGATACTACCTGAGGCATAGGCTTTGTCTACACTACACAGCTTTTAGTGACATGGCTGTGTCGTTACAGCTGTGCTACTAGAAGTTGTGCAGTGTAGCCGCTGTTTGTCGGCTCTCCTGCTGACAAAACTTCTACTCCCACCAAGCAGCGTTCATGCTGTTCACTCTGGTGTTGTCATGGGAAAATTGTGAGGTTTTTTTTTTGGGGGGGGGGGGGGGGGGTGTTAACACTTTTGAAAGATAAAAGTTTTGTCATTCAATTGCCAGTGTAGATATAGCCTTAGGAGAAATGGGTTCAATTCCCAGCTCTGCCACAGACTCCCCCATGGCCTTGGGGAAGTCACTCTGGACCTCATCTTTCCATCTGTACAATGGGGATAATAGGACTGCCCTGTTTCAAGGGGAGGATTAATTTATTACAGACTCAGGTGTTCAGATACTATGGTGATGGGAGACAGATAAGAGCCTTAGATAAATTTATTAGTGTTAATTTCTTGTTGGAAATCTATTGGTTCTCCAGTTGTCCATAGAAAATGTGGGTAGATGGGACTTGAATGCAATTTTTAAAAAGGTCTGGCTGCATTCTTACATCTTTATGAAAAAAAGGGAAACTCATTTTTATCTCTGCAGTTTTACGCTCTGCAAGTCATCCTTAATATAAAAGGCAACAACAGGAGTAAGAGCGTCTGAAATGCATTTGTGTTTTCAAACCCTCACTTACACTGAGTATGTGTTCCATCTCCCTGTTTAGAACCAGAATCGTAAAATCCCCTCTCCCAAGAGAAAAGCTGTGTGTGTGATGGTGATATTGGCCTTTGTAATGTTGAACTATGGCCCACTCAGGTAAGCTTCCTTCAAGCTCCCATCATCTTCTCCCCACAACAATAGAATTAATTATTGATTTGAATCCATAGCCTTGATTATCTCCCTTCCCTCCAGTTCATTTCTACCTCGATCTTTAATATAGTCTGTCTGGTGATGGGAGTCCATCGGCTCGCAGCATAGTTTTTTCCTTTGCCATCTTCCACACTAAGAGGGCTTCTTAGTAGTTGACATGTTACCATGGATAGTAATAGAGTGACTGATACCGGGGGAGGTGTGTGTGTGTATTCCACTCTTTCTTTCTCCACTCAATTTTTGAAAGTTGGAGAAGCTTTGAAAAGTAATAGTGGAAAAAGGAACAGGGAGGATTTCTGGATATAATTTTCTCTTGCATTCAGTGACAAGAGTGGAGAAAAAATCCCAAGTTTCAAAATGATTTTGGTTTTCAAAAAAACAAGTGAAAAATCTCAATTCAAAACAAACAAAAAGACATTCTCACCAAAAAAAAAAAAAAAAAAAACAGTTTGTGAAACTCCATTTTCCCCTCTTTTTGGTTTAAAAAAATCCAGTTGTCTCTAGCTCCCTGACTTTGATACGATCAGTCTTAAAATTTGGCTATTCTATCAGCATCCCTTTCAGTTGAACAAGTGGATTTAGTTTAGAAGCAAAAATATTACTTCTGAGAGCATTCCACATCAAACAATAAAAAACCTGTACACAATATTTTAAAATTCTGCAAATGTTATTTGTCAAATAAATGTGGAGGTTCCAGCATGGCATTGGGGAGCGCAGGCCATTGGCTGCACAGAGGTGGGAGATCACTGTGCAGACTCCCCCGGTACGCTGACTCAGCGGTGAGGCTGCACACAACCCTGACACAGGGCAAGGACTGGACCTGCCTCAGAAACACCTCAGGGTTCTTCCCTTCTGTGCAA
This sequence comes from Trachemys scripta elegans, assembly GCF_013100865.1. Lineage (NCBI taxonomy): Eukaryota > Metazoa > Chordata > Testudines > Emydidae > Trachemys > Trachemys scripta. Next base: position 40,862,068 of record NC_048305.1, read on the forward strand.
GGTGTGGGCAGGCAGGCTCGATCCAAGTGTGGAGGTGCTTAGTCTGGGGGATCCAGGTGTGGGTTGAGAGGGTTCTGTGTGGGGAAACCTGGGTGTGGGCAGCTCGGGGGGGGGGGGGGGGGATGCAGGGGGGCGTGTTGGGGGAGGGGGTTCTTGGTGCAATAGTAATGGGACTCTGCAGGGGGGATCCAGGTGAAGGTGGTTGGGGCTAAGCAAGGGGGGTCTGGGGGAATAGAACTTGGCAGGGGGGTCTGTAATGGGTCAACATTACAAAGGCCAACATTACAAAGTCTGGAGTACTCCCCCAGCTTAGTGGGGGTCCAGATGCTGGGGGAGTACTCTATGTGCAGCTGTTTGGGACTTGGTGGGGTGGAGAGCCGTGGGTGGGCAGTTCATCAGGGTGGTCCAGGTGAAGTGGGGCTCATTGGGGGTTCTGAGTGCAGGGGGGGTGAGGCTCAGCAGGAGGGTTTGGTATGAGGGGGTCTGGATGCATGGGGGAACAGCTCCCTGTACAGGGATCCCTCCCTTGCATCTGAGGAGCTATGGGTGCAGGAAGTGAGTGTGTGTGTGTGTGTGTGTGGGGGGGGGGGGGGGTTGCAGAGCTTCCTGCAGCTGGGGGAAGAAATCTGGGAGTGGGTCTGACCCAGCCCTGGATGCTGTGCAGGTGAAGAGGAAGTCTCATCCTCTCCAGCCCAGCCAGGACTAGCAGCTGAGCCTGGCGCAGGGTAGGAGCCACCAGACGGGTCTTCCCCAGCCCCCCACCCCACAGTGATTTACCTCTCTGCCAGCTGCCCTGGCATACTGCTGGGGAGGCGCACATGACCGCTCTTGTGGCTTCCCTTTGCTTTCCTATCAGGAAGTCCTTTTTCCGCAGGGAAGCAAAGAACTCTGTAGGGGATATACATTCTGTGCATGCACAGTAGCGCAGAATCCCCCCGGAGTATATAATAATGTATTTGTTCTACTATCACAGAACTTTTGTCTGGTTCTTTGCTGCTTCTCCATAAAGAGTCACAGTAGGCATGGCTTAAACTTGTGAGTTTCTCTTGTTTCCCTCCTCCATCATGGGCACTCCCTCATTACAGGAGGGCCAGATTTCTGGATGTGTAAGTTAGTCATAACTCTGTTTAGCCTTTTTTGATAATCTGATTTACAAAGTAGCCCCATCCAGACCATCCCCCAGGACTTGTGCAGTGAATAGCCAAGGGAAGGTCTTTTGGTAGAATACCCAGTGGGTCACAGAGTGAGGCATCAGGAAAGAACTCCACTCCCTCCCAGGTCTATTATAAATAAGTCTTTAGCATAATGGGGACAAACAGAGCTTTTTTTGGGGGGTGGGGGGAGAGAATCTGGGATTACATCCCTGTTCACTAAATCTGGCTTTGGAAAGTAGGGCTCTGTCCTTTGTGGAACTCCTTCCTGCTCCTGGATTTTCTGGCTTTTGTAGAACTTGATCGGTGTTTTACATAGAGCCTACTGTGTAGATTCCTGCAATATTATATGCATTTAAACCACACTTTTCACCCAGCAACTGAAAATACAATGAATAGACTTATTATAATCTAGTCTACAGCAAACCCAGGCAGGTTACAGAGAAGTAAAACAAGTCCTTTAAAAAACTCTTAAATCTTGCCTCTTCAGACAGTGATTCTCTCAGACATTACAAGAGAAGCGTTGGGGCTAATGAGTGCAGGAATGGGAGATATCCAAAGAACGTATAGGTACTTTGGGAAGCAATGTGTGGGGATATAGGAGATCGCACTACTAACTCAAAGCTGAGCTCCTGACCACTTGTGATTGACGAGCCCATGGCATTGTTTATAGCAGTAGGGAAGCTAATTCAGGTGCCCTAGCAACACTTCCAGTGTGAGTAGTTACTTTCTGCCTCCTTAAATCTCAGTGTAGTTTTAGTTGTACAGGGTTTTCTACTTCCTGTCCTAAATTGGCATGTGGAGTTGCTATGGGCTGTTTAGCATGGAACACAGCAGCTGTTAGCCATGAATTAAGTAATGCCTGCATAGTTTATAAATTGCTTTGGGATCTTTCAGGGTGAAATGCACTATAGAAATGGAAAATAATGGTTACAAAACAAGATATTGCTCTCTTCTGAGAGTTCAAAAGCTCTAAGAACAAACATTTTTGTGGGACTGAAGTCACTGCTGCCTTTGTGCTATGAGGGTTTGGGAATAATTCTGGCTCTCTCTAAGTTTGAACTTCAGTTTAGGGTGGATGGATTTTTTTTTTTGGTGGGGTTGTTTTTTAATTAAACAAAAAAATCTCCACCCTGGAGAGAGAATGCACATAAAAATATTCTTCTGCTTGGAAGGTGTAACAGGGTTGCACTCACCTCTCACAAGTGCCCCCTGGCCAAGTGCATGTGCCTGCACTCCCTCTCTGTTTGTGGTGGGTCTTTGGTGACTCAGCCCTTCAGCCAAGTCATACACAGTCTGTCTGAGATAAAGGCAAAGCAAACCAAACCCCTTTTGGGGTACAAGTCCAACAGGGGCCTCTTAGTGCCCTCTGTGATGTCTGTTTGTCCCTGCTCTGGAATAGAGCAGTGCCTCAGGGCTCCTTCCCTGGAGGTAATGTCTTTGCCCTCTCGGGGCTTTTCTGGCCCCAGCTCTTAAGCTGGGCCACTACAGTTCAGTTCCCCTTCTGTGGTGCCTCAAAGTCTAGGCCATTTTCCCAGTGGCTGGGGACCCAGGCCCACCTTCTACTCCAGGTCCTAGCCCACAGACCCTATAGATAGTAGCCATCCACACTGTCCTTTTAAATAAACTGCTTTGCAGAAAAATAATTTCCTAGGCCACTTCCCTGTGGCTTCTGCACATTCTTCATCCTTACCTCAGGGCCTTGTTCTTGTGGAGTCCCAGAAGCAAGACTGGCACACCATCCTCTCTCCTCTAGCTCTAGCAAGGAACTGAACTCATTCTTGTGCTGCAGCTCATCTTATACTGACCTGCTGGTCCCTGATTGGCTGCGTGCCACACAGCCGCTCTAGGCAATTTGGAGGACCTGTCTATTGCCCTTTTCTGGGGCAGGGTGTGGCAGGGCCACAAAGCCTCCAGCAGGGGCCTCAGGACCTAGTCCACCCCATCACAGATGGATTCTAGTGGATTGAGAGAGATTCCCTTTACTTAAAATGAGGAATTCTGGCAGAACCAGTAAGATCTGTCAGTCTGGTAGAAATTTTTCAAGTGCACCCGCTTTTGGTACAAAGACATTAAAAAGAAAAGATAAAGGACCAGGAAGAGGGAATGCCTCTGCACCTGTTTGAGGAGCAAAAAACAGAATGGAAGGGGAAGGGGTTGTCCCTAGCCCCCTGCTTCCTCTCCCCCGCCATCACTGCAAATGATCTCTCTCCCTAGGAACTGTGCTGAATTTGACAGTAAAAGTTGCTGTCAATGTAGAGTCTGTGGTCTGTGTGTGTTCGAATCACAATAAAAATTGACAACTACACAAACATAACTGTTATTTTTTTAACCTGTTTGATGTTCGGCAGATAGTTAAAGTGGAAGGGAATTCCTGGGTGTCTAGCCATTCCTTGCAGTCAGTGTAGTAGCTCAGTCTGCATTGGGTGGCCTGCATCAATATTGGCTTTAGACCGGGGTGGCCAACCTGAGCATAAGAAGGAGTCAGAATTTACCAATGTACATTACCAAAGAGCCACAGTAATACGTCAGCAGCCCCCCATCAGCTCCCCCTTCGCAGCTCCCAGCGCCTCCCATCCGCCGGCAGCCCTGCCAATCGGCACCTCCCCCTCCCTTGCTGCACCTCCTGATCAGCTGTTTTGTGTGCAGGAGGCTGGGGGGGAGAGGGAAAAGGAGCGAGGGCACGGCAGGCTCAGGGGAGGGCGTGGGAAGGGGTGGAGTGGGGGCAGGGCTTGTGGCAGAGCCAGGGGTTGAGTAGTGAGCACCCCCTAGCACATTAGAAAGTTGGAGCCTGTAGCTCCAGCCCCAGAGTTGATGCCTATGCAGGAGCCGCATATTAACTTCTGAAGAGCCGCATGTGGCTCTGGAGCCACAGGTTGGCCACCCCTGCTATAGACAGTAGGGCAGTGGTCCCCACACTTTTTATGTCATACCCCCCTTACCTGTAATGTAATCTTGTCTGCGCCCCTCTGGGGAGCCGGGGCTGGAGCTGTGGCTGGGGCCACGGCTCGGTCCGGGAGCTGGGCCACGGTCAGGCTGGTAGCCGAAGCTAGTGCCTTGGCTGGGGCGTGAGCAGAGTTGGGGGCAAAGCGAGGCTGGGTGGTACTCCCTCCCTGCCCCTCATGGAGGCTGGCCCAGATTCTGCCACTCCCCCTCCCCCCAAACGTTCCTCTGTGCCCTCTATGGTGGTGCACCCCACAGTTTGCAGACCACTGCAGTAGTGAATAGTATACCGGCTACTGTGAATTAGCAGGAAATTGTTTTTTTTCTTGGAGTGATGGTCCCACTGTATTCCACATGTGTATGCATGCGCACCAAGCACTTGAGTCTGGAGATCTTTAGTAAGCAGTGTCTATTGGCCCACATGTGGGCAGTTGCTCTCATGCTTTGACCGACACCTCTCCAATTCCTTCTTACCACTGCATGGCCTGAGTCGGAATCTTTGTGTCCATGGCTGCTGCTTCAACTGCATCATTCTGTAAATATATTGACAATAGCTTTTTAATATTTGTATCTTTTAGACTTATTATAATGTAGTTAGTTGTTTTCCCCCCACCCCAGGGAGATCCCCCCCAGGAAATCTGGAATTATGCCCAGTGTCCTGGGGTTCAAGAACTGTTTTTCCTGACCCAGCTCATTTTCTGTGAGTGAGGAACACCAGTGCTGTCTCTACTGCCTAGGCAGGGCTCACATCTCAGCCAAGTGCAGCATTTAGGCTGTCTGCACTACCACTTATGTCGGCAAAACTTATGTCGCTCGGGGTTGTGAATATTCAACTGACGTAAGCATAAGTGTGCACATTCCTATGTTGGAGGGAGAGCTTCTCCCGATGACATAACTTATGCTGCTCGTGGAGGTGGGTTTTTTTTATGCTGATGGGAGAGTTGTGTCCTGTCGGCAGAGAGTCTTCACCACATACACTGCAGTAGCGCAGCTGTATCGATACAGCTGTCATGCTGCAGCCCTGTTCATGTAGACATGGCTTAAGACTCAGAGTTTAAGGTCAGAAGGGACCATCATGATAATCTAGTCTGACCTACTGCACATGGCAGGCCACACAACCTCAACCGCCCACTCCTATAATATGCTCATAACCTCTGGCCGAATTCCTGAAATACTCAAATCTTGATTTAAAGACTTCAAGTTACAGAGAATCCACCATTTAGTTTAGTTCAAACTTTCAAGTGACCAATGCCCCATGCTGCAGAGGAAGGCAGAAATTCCCAGGGTCTCTGCCAATCTGACTGGGGGGAAAATTCCTTCTTGACTCCAAATATGGCAATCAGTTAGACCCTTTTCATGTGCGCAACACCCACCAGCCAGACACTTCGGAAAGAATTCTCTGTAGTAATTTAGAACCCTCCCCTTCTAGTGTCCCATCTCTTGCCGTTGTAGATATGTGCTAAATGCAGTCATGGATGGGCCATATGCCATTTTGAGCACTCTCATCTTACTATCCATTCCATAAACTTATTAAACTCAGTCTTGAAACAAGCTAGGATTGTTTGCTCTGACTGCTCCCTTTCAAAGGCTGTTCCAGAACTTCACTCCTCTGAGGATTAGAAACCTTCGTCTAATTTCAAGCCTAAACTTATTGATTGCTAGTTTATATCTATTTGTTCTTGTGACAACATTGGTCTTTAAATAAAGGAGAAGTTATTTAAATTACCACATTCCCACCCTCAGAGTTGTGAGGGTCAGGAGCTAAGACTTAAAAAGACCCCAATCAGATCTGAGCTGGGGAGACATCCCTCTGTACATCAGCCTCATCTAGCAGGCAGCACCCCTCTGAGCATGAATTTGGGAATTTAAGTTAAGACTTGCAAATCTAAGGACAAAGCTTCGCAGGAGAGCAGGGGACACTCTCATAAACTAGAAACAAATCACCTTTGTTCATGTCTGCCCTGAAGAGAAAAGTTCCCTCTCTGACCCCTTCAAAGAGCCCTCACAAACAGGTACTAAAGATTTAGGTCCGAGTAAAGCTCCTTGGCAAGAGAAAACGTTGCGAAGGGTCACGGATCTGTCAGTTCTGGTATCAGTTCCAACATTTAAAACACAGGAAAAACTTCCCCTGAAGCTCCCTTTGACATCCAGACTTGATGCTAATACCATCCAGGTTCTGGAGGGATCCTGCTTTCACTGTGATCAGGAAAGCACCGGATCTGATGGTTACACCAGTGGGCTCACCCTGCACCCCAGGGTGATCAGAGACCTGTTTCCTCAGAGAACATTTTCATTCTTCTTCGAGTGATTGTTCACGTCCATTACACATTAGGTGTATGCGCGCCGCGTGCACGGACGTCGGAAACTTTTTCCCTTAGCGGCTCCCGTCGGGCCGGCAGGGCCCCCTCCCTCCCGCCAGAGCGGCACCCCGCTTTAGGGTATATATATCCCTGCCGACCCGACCCCTCCAGTTCCTTCTTACCGTCCGTGGCGGCGTTGGAACAACTCTGTCTCTCGTCTGAGAGTGTCCCTTAGCATAGTCATTAGTGTTATTTAGCAAACCGTTATCAGTTAATTAGTAGTAGTGTTGAGCTTAGTAGTTAACAGCTCATTAGGTACTTAAAGTTCCTGCTGTGGTTGCTTAGTCAACCCCGGCACCGGCCCTGGGCGGCGGGGCATGCCGCACGCCCAAGGCTTCAAGGCTTGTGCCACGTGCCGCAAGCCTATGCCATTGAGTGACCCCCACGACTCGTGTCTCCGCTGCCTGGGGGAAGCTCACCAGAAAGAGCGCTGCAAGATCTGCAAGGCCTTTAAGCCCAGAACTAAGAAAGAAAGAGACTTTCGCCTCAAGCAGCTGCTCATGGAGACGGCGTTGCAGCCCTCCACTTCAGCGGCACCGTCTGCCTCAGTGCGGAGCGCCCTGGCATCGGTGCGGGAACCGGCGCCGGCGGGTCACTCGAAGCCCATGGCACCGACCCAACGGGGGCATGTACAACACCGGTCGTCTTCGCCGGCAAAATCGAAGGGCCAACCCAAGGCCCGAGGACGCTCCCCGCATAAGAGGGCAGCGCCGGTGAAGACCTCGAGTGCGCCTAAGGCCAGCACGGCCCTGGCACAGGCCCCGGTAGTGGCTCCGGCGCCGAAAGGCCCGTCGAGCCCCGGGATAGGCGCGTCGAGTGAGGATGAAGGGCTGGAGGAGCTCTTGGAACAGCCCTCCACTCCGGACAAATTTGAGGCAGCAAAGGACCTCATTGCATTGTCCGTTGAGGGCCCTCCATGAACTGAGGACGCTCCGCCGAAGCTGCCACACAGAGGCAAGCCGGCGATGGTGCGCCCATCACGGTCGCCATCTCTGCACCGTTCAAGGCACCGGTCCCGGTCGAGCTCCGCCTCGGTGGACTCCCGGTTGCCCTCGGCACAGAAAGCGCCGCAGCAGTCGGGCTTCAGCAAGCGGTCGGCACCGACTCAGCAGCCATACACGAGTCGGCACCGGGATGCATCGGCGGTACGTTCCCCGAGACCGACCAGCCGTAGTCGTTCCCGGTCCCGTGGTCACCGGTACCAATCCAGGTCCAGGTCGGCGAGACGCTGCTCCAGGTCCTGGTCGCGGAGGCGCTACTCCCCAAACCCAGACCGGCACCATTCTACGGCTCCGCCGTGGCCTTCCAGATCACCATCCGTGGTGTCGGAGACTGACTCGGGCCGGTACGGCGGGTATGCCCATAGGGCACAGGCTAGTAGGGACTACGAAGCCTGGGGCCATCCCCAATGGGGCCAAACAAGCCAATGGCCGTTCTGGACACCCTGGGCCTACCACCAGCAAGGGCCCCCATCTAGGACCTCGAGATCCGGGCCATCAGGGTACCGATTCCGCTCTCCGCGGTACCGCCCACCATCTCACAAGGAGGCAACGGTCTCTAGACCGCAGGAGCGGGAGGGAGTGGACTCGGCTCCGAGCACGGTACCGTCCCAGTCCCACACTGTGGGACAGGCCCCAGAGGAGCAACCGGTCGATGTCGGGTTGCAGGAAGATGAGGATGGGCAGAAGGCCCCGACCTCTTCCTCCTCGCCGGACGAGGCAGTAGCGGGCACGACAGTGTCCGGCCCTCCCCCGATTGATCATCGGGCGCACCAAGACCTGGTTCGCCGGATAGCCCTCAATCTGGGCTTGCAAGCGGAGGAGACTGTAGAACAGGAGGACCCCATGGTCGACATCCTGAGCCCGGAGGGGCCCTCCAGAGTCGCTCTCACGATTATACGGACAGTCCAGTCCAACTATAAGATGGTGTGGCAAACGCCGGCCTCCAGTGCACCAACTGCAAGAGGTGTGGAGAGAAAATACTTCGCCCCATCTAGAGGGTTTGACTTCCTCTTTTTGCACCCGTCTCCTTGTTCGCTGGTGGTCTCAGCGGTCAACGAGCGAGAGCGTCATGGCCAGCAAGCCCCTGCGCCCAAGGGCAAGGAGGCAAAACGATTGGACTTGTTCGGAAGGAAAGTCTGTCTGAGGGCCTCCAGCTGAGGATCGCTAATCAGCCGGCGATTCTAAATAGGCACAATTTTAATTCTTGGGCATCAGTCTCCAAGTTCAAAGACTCCCTACCGCTGGACGCACATCCTGAGTTCACGGCCCTGGTGGACGAGGGGATGGCGGTGGCCAAGACCTCATTGCAGGCCTCCCTCGACTCAGCCGACGCAGCGGCTAGAACAATCGCGTCAGGGGTAGTGATGAGGCGTTCGGCATGGTTACAGGCTTCAGGCCTTCCGCCAGAGGTGCAGACCACCCTGCAGGACCTCCCGTTTGAAGGTTCGGGCTTGTTCTCCGACCAAACGGACGTCAGGCTGCATAGCCTTAAGGACTTGCGAGCAACCCTAAAGTCATTAGGAATGCATACCCCGGTGACACAGCGCAAGCCCTTTAAACCTCAGCCACCACAGAGGCAGTACCACCCTCGCCCTCAGCACGAACCGTACCGCCGTCGTGGCAGGGATAACAGGCGGAGACGTAACAATATGCCTAACCAGGGTCAAGGTCACGGCCAGGGCAAGCTGCAGCCAGGGAACAAACCAGGCTTTTGAAGTTACGCTCGAGGACAGCGTACCACATTCCATACCGGATCCTCCTCTAAGTTTCAAGGACCGCCTGTCCCATTTCTACTGGGCATGGTTGCGCATAACATCGGACCGCTGGGTCCTGCGCACAGTGAAGGCGGGCTATACCCTCCAGTTTTCCTCGCCCCCTCCCTGCCATCCCCCTTCCCCGTCCCTCTTCAGGGACCCCTCTCACAAGCAACTTCTCATGCAGGAGGTACAGACCCTTCTTGCAGTAGGAGCAGTGGAAGAGGTCCCACCAGACCTAAGGGGAAAAGGATTCTACTCCAGGTACTTCCTGATTCCCAGGGCAAAAGGGGGCCTCCGTCCTATCTTGGACCTGCGCGACCTAAACAAGTTTCTGGTCAGAACGCGCTTCCGTATGGTCTCCCTTGGAACTATTATCCCATCCCTGGATCTGGGGGATTGGTACGCTGCCCTCGATATGAAAGATGCCTATTTTCACATTGCCATCAATCCGGCCCACAGGCGGTTCTTGCGCTTCACCGTCAACCAGCGCCACTTCCAATTTACGGTCCTGCCTTTTGGCCTGGCATCAGCACCACGAGTATTCACGAAATGCATGTCCGTAGTAGCAGCCTTCCTTCGGAAGAGAAGGATGCGCGTGTTCCCGTACTTGGACGACTGGCTCCTCACGGGCAGGTCAGAGGCCGAGGTCCGCTCTCACGTGACACTGGCCTTACAGATGTTCGGCAGGCTCGGCCTCCTGGTCAACGTGCCCAAGTCCACGTTAGCTCCCACACAGAGACTGGACTTCATAGGTGCAGTCCTGGACTGGGTGACCGCGCGGGCAAGCCTCCCAGAGTCACGGTTCCTGACAATTCAGAGGGCCATAAGCTCAGTCCAAAAATTCCCCACGACAACGGCAAGGTGTTGCATGCAGCTCCTGGGACACATGGCAGCCTCACACATGTAGTCAGACATGCCCGCCTAAGGCTCCGGCCCTTGCAGTTGTGGTTTACCCAAACGTACCGCCCCAACAGAGACCCCTTGGATCTGGTGGTGACGATCCCGGATCGGGTGTTGGGCTCGCTCCACTGGTGGCTCGATCAATAGCAGGTCTGCGAAGGGATCCCCTTCGCTGCCCCACAGCCCACTCTGATGTTAGTAACAGATGCATCGGACCTGGGTTGGGGGGCGCATCTGGGGGAACTGCGGACCCAAGGTTTGTGGTCCAAAGAAGACAGGTTGCTTCACATCAATCTAAAGGAGCTAAGAGCGGTTCGCCTCGCCTGTCAGACCTTCCACGCCACCATAGAAGGTCACAGCGTGGCAGTCCTGACGGACAACACTACCGCCATGTTCTATATAAACAAGCAGAGCGGGTCCCGGTCCTCTCCCCTCTGTCGCGAGGCACTGCAATTATGGGACTTCTGTATAGCCCATGCGATCCATCTCATTGCAACGTATCTCCCGGGGATCCAAAACGGCTTAGCGGACCGCCTCAGCTGATCCTACCAAATGCACGAATGGGCGTTGAGGCGAGACGTCCTGCATTCAATCTTCCGGAGGTGGGGCTTTCCCCGGGTGGATCTTTTCGCCACCACGGACAACAGTCAATGCCCTCAGTTTTGCTCGTTTCAGAACCTCAACCCGGGATCATTGGCAGATGCCTTCACGATTCCGTGGGGAGGGAGCCTGAGGTATGCCTTCCCTCCGTTCCCGCTCATCCACAAGGTCCTCCTCAAGACCCACAGGGACAGGGCGACAATTATACTCATCGCCCCGGCCTGGCCACGCCAGCATTGGTTCACGACCCTGCTGGAATTGTCCATAGCCGACCCGATCACCCTCCCCCTCCATTGCGACCTAGTCACACAAGACAGGGGTCGCCTGCTCCACCCGAACCTGTCATCGCTACATCTCACGGCGTGGTATCTCTCTGGCTGAACGATGCGGAACACAGGTGCTCTCACCAGGTTCAACAAATTCTCCTTAGTAGTAGGAAGTCCTCCACAAGAGCGACCTACCTGGCCAAATGGAAAAGGTTCTCCCACTGGTGCGAGCCTCAGCACATACAGCCTCTACAGGCCTCAGTTCCGTCGATCCTGGACTACTTACTGCACCTCAAGCATCAGGGGCTTGCGCCCGCCTCGATTAGAGTGCATTTAGCTGCCATTTCGGCATTCCATCCGGGAGAGTTGGGAGTGTCAGTGTTCTCCAACCCCACAGTGGCCCGATTCCTCAAGGGGCTGGAGAGGGTGTTTCCCTACTCGCGCCCACCGGTCCCTGCGTGGAGTCTGAACCTAGTCCTAACTAAGCTCATGGGGCCCCCCTTTGAACCCCTAGCCACTTGCTCCCTCATGCACCTCTCGTGGAAGGTGGCGTTTCTCGTGGCCATCACATCGGCCAGGAGGGTATCGGAATTGAGGGCCCTCACTTCAGAACCCCCTTATACAGTTTTTCATAAGGATAAGGTGCAACTGAGGCCGCACCCCAAATTCCTCCCGAAAGTGGTATCGCAGTTTCACATGGGACAGGACATTTGTCTACCGGTGTTCTTCCCTAAACCCCATACGGACCCTCATCACCGCAGCCTACATACCCTCGATGTTCGAAGGGCATTAGCGTTTTACCTGGAACGGACCAGGTCGTTCCGCAGAACACCTCAGCTGTTTATTGCCATTGCGGAACGTATGAAAGGCTTGCCTATCTCGACACAGCGCTTATCGGCGTGGATTGTGCATTGTATACGCACATGTTATGAGCTCGCCAGTGTTCCGGCCCCAGAGATCCGGGCCCACTCGACTAGGGCCCAAGCGTCCTCAACGGCCTTCTTGGCGCAGGTCCCTATCCAGGAGATCTGTAAAGCGGCCACCTGGTCGTCCGTACATACGTTCACAGCCCACTACGCGATCCACCATCAGACCAGAGAGGACGCGATGGTCGGACGGGCTGTGCTACAGTCAGTTGTACCTTGACTCCTACCCACCTCCAATGGTAAGCTTGGGAATCACCTAATGTGTAATGGACGTGAACAATCACTCGAAGAAGAAAGAACGGTTACTTACCTTCTGTAACTGTTGTTCTTCGATATGTGTTGTTCACGTCCATTACACTTCCCACCCTCCTTCCCCTCTGTCGGAGTCTCCGGCAAGAAGGAACCGGAGGGGTCGGGTCGGCAGGGATATATATACCCTAGAGCGGGGCGCCGCTCTGGCGGGAGGGAGGGGGCCCTACCGGCCCGACGGGAGCCGCTAAGGGAAAAAGTTTCCGACGTCCGTGCACGCGGCGCGCGTACACCTAATGTGTAATGGACGTGAACAACACATGTCGAAGAACAACAGTTACAGAAGGTAAGTAACCGTTCTTTCTCCTGTAGCTTCACACCCCACCTCTTGAGTCCACCCTTATTCAGAGACATAGTTACTCTTGAAGAGGAAGCTGGTCTGAGGATGCAGAGCCGCTCTGCTTTCCCATCTGCAGGCCTGAGTACTGTCTGTTCTGCTGGTGGTTTGGGATCCAGCTTTTTCTCCTGAGTTGTTGGAAACTCAGGAGTCTCTATCTTACCAGACAAAGATGGCTTGGGATAGGAGCCCTAGGAGATCAAGGTTCTTTCCTCGGGCCAGACATGACTTGTCAAGAGACAGGTGATACTCAATGCCCTGGGATCCTCCCCTTCCAATTGATCCCTTGTACTGGTACTACTGGGGCCCTTGGGATCCCTACCCTAAGCACATAAGATCGGTACATGAGCCTCATTTACCATCTCCTGGTCAATCCCAACCGGTCCTGTCTGTATATTCTGAGGATGAAGGTAAACCAGATCCAACAATTCTGGAAGCAATTTCATCATATTCCCTGGATATGATGGTTTCCCCATCTTCCCCGTCTCTGTCTGATGATTTCAGGCAATATCAGGAACTGCTGCACAGGGTGGCATCCAAACTGCAGATATAGCTTGAAGAAGTTCAGGCGCCCCAGTGCAGATTACTGGACATTTTGCAGCCCTCTGGCCCCAGTTGAGAGGCCCTCCCAATCAATGAGGCCATCATAGAATCATAGAATATTAGGGTTAGAAGAGACCACAGGAGGTCATCTAGTCCAATCCCCTGCTCAAAGCAGGACCAACACCAACTAAATCATCCCAGCCAAGGCTTTGTCAAGCCGGGCCTTAAAAACCTCTAAGGATGGAGATTCCACCACCTCCCTAGGTAACCCATCCCAGTGCTTCACCACCCTTCTAGTGAAATAGTGTTTCCTAATATCCAACCTAGACCTCCCCCACTGCAACTTGAGACCATTGCTTCCTGTTCTGTCATCTGCCACCACTGAGAACAGCCTAGCTCCATCCTCTATGGAACCCCCCTTCAGGTAGTTGAAGGCTGCTATCAAATCCCCTCTCACTCTTCTCTTCTGCAGACTAAATAACCCCAGTTCCCTCAGCCTCTCCTTGTAAGTCATGTGCCCCAGCCCCCTAATCATTTTCGTTGCCCTCCGCTAGACTTTCTCCAATTTGTCCACATCCCTTCTGTAGTGGGAGGACCAAAGCTGGACACAATACTCCAGGTGTGGCCTCACCAGTGTCAAATAGAAGAGAATAATCATTTCCCTCGATCTGCTGGCAGTGGTCCTACTAATACAGCCCAATATGCCATTGGCCTTCTTGGCAACGAAGGCACACTGCTGACTCATATCCAGCTTCTCGTCCATTGTAATCCCCAGGTCCTTTTCTGCGGAACTGCTGCTTAGCCAGTCGGTCCCCAGCCTATAGCAGTGCATGGGATTCTTCCTTCCTAAGTGCAGGATTCTGCACTTGTCCTTGTTGAACCCCCTCAGATTTCTTTTGGCCCAATCCTCCAATTTGTCTAGATTACTCTGGACCCTATCCCTACCCTCCAGGGTATCTACCTCTCCCTGCAGCTTAGTATCATCTGCGAACTTACTGAGGGTGCAATTAATCCCATCATCCAGATCTTACTAAAGATGTTGAACAAAACTGGCCCCAGGACCAATCCCTGGGGCACTCCGCTTGATACCGGCTGCCAACTAGACATTGAGCTATTGATCACTACCTGTTGAGCCCGACAATCTAGCCAGCTTTCTATCCGCCTTATAGTCCATTCATCCAATCCATACTTTTTTTAACTTGCTGGCAAGAATACTGTGGATCCAACAAAAATAGTGTGGCACACTCCTGCTTCTTGTGCTCCCACCCCAGAGAGGTCTGAGAAGCACTGCTTTGCTCCATCCAAGGCGGGGAGAAGAGTTTCTAGTCTTGCACCCAGTTCCTAACTCCTTGGTGGTATACGTGGTCATGGAGAGATCCAGGCTGCAACATCCAACAACTACTCCCTCAGACATGGGTGCCAAATGGCTCGATCTTCAGGGAGCAAAGGACTTCTCCTCTACCTCTCTCCAATTCAGGATTTCAAATTACCAGGCTTTTCGAGCTAAATATGATTTCACCAATTATGATTTCACCAATTATACAAAGGTTTTAGAATTCAAAGACAAGCTACCTCAGGAAAATGGAGCCCACTTCCAGTCCTTAATTGATGAGGGCAAACTGGTGGCTAAGATTTCCTTCCAAGCTATAGAAGATGTTGCAGACACTGCATCCAGAGGGATGGCTACAGTCATTCTTATGAGGAGAGATTCCTGGTTACAGTCCTCAGGTTTCTCTAGGGAGGTGCAGAATACCATGTGGGATCTGCCCTTCAATACAGTCAATCTCTTCTCTAAGAAGATGGCTGAGTCTGTCCACCCCCTCAAGGATTTGAGTACAGCTCTTTGCTCACTGTACATCTATACTCCTACCCCTAAGAGAAAGCATCACAGGCAGGGATACAGAGCAAGACGACCTCCTCAATCTTTTTACCACCAATGCCTCTGTAAATGACAGAGGGTGCACAAGCCCAGACACACAGTGCCTGTGACAACCTTTGCCACACCTCACTCTAAGAATCAATCAAAGAATTTCTTTTGATGGGACTGTTAAGATTTGTGTCCCCCCCCCTTCAGTTTTTTGGAGGCTGCTTTACCCAGTTTGCCTGGAACTAGAGGGCCTAACAGTTTACAAATGTGTACTGGAAATTATTCATTGCAGCTATCTGATCAAGTTTCTGTCAACTCCTACCCACAAACCCCCTTCATGGTTCCTTTTCAGGGACCAATCTCACAAGAAAATTGTCTGTCAAGAAGTGGACTCCATCTCCCCATCAGGGAAAAGGATTCTACTCCCCATAATTCTTAATTCCCAGACAGAAAGGGGGATAGAGACCCATTCTGGACCTACAGCGACTAAATATGTTCATCCAAAAATTAAAATTCCACATGATCATATTTGCATCAAGCAACAGAGGGTCCTGTGGCACCTTTGAGACTAACAGAAGTATTGGGAGCATAAGCTTTCGTGGTTAAGAACCTCACTTCTTCAGACTTGCATCTGAAGAAGTGAGGTTCTTACCCATGAAAGCTTATGCTCCCAATACTTCTGTTAGTCTCAAAGGTGCCACAGGACCCTCTGTTGCTTTTTACAGATTCAGACTAACACGGCTACCCCTCTGATATTTGCATCAATAATTTCCTCCCTAGAGGAGGGCACATGGTTTGCAGCTCTCAACATGAAAGACACATACTTTCACATAAACCTTTACCATACTATAAGTAGATGCTTATGGGCAGATGAGCTGAGAGCTTCAGTAGATCTGTGAATCAGAACTGTCTTGGCCAGCTGGGCACAATAAGGAAGACTCAAGCGCTGTCATGATAGATTTTCCATAGAACCTGTGGTATTAATGGGATTGGAGAGAAGGCGTATCAGTTCCTCAGGTTCCTCTTTGGTCAAGACCATTGCCAATTCAGGGTCCTTCCATTAAGGCTAGCTAGAGCACCCAGAGTCTTTACGAAAGCTTTTTTCAGTGGTGGCAGCTTGGATGAGAAGAAATGGGTTCACCATCTTCCCATACCTCGACAACAGGCTCCTAAAGGGCATATCATACAAGCAAGTCACTTTGGCAACCCGTTTTCTTCTTTGCCTGCTTCCTTCTCTAGTAATTTGTATTGATCACAAGAAGTCTTTGTTGACCCCCACAAGGTCCACATTCTTCATATGAGTGACCTTGGACTTGACCACAGCACAGAGCTTATCTACCTCTCGAGAGATTCCATGTTATGAGTGCTCTCATAAACCAGGTCACCCTCAAGCCCCAGACTTTAGTCAGATCATGCCTGCCTCCCCTCGGCCATGTGGCCTCATACACACATCTGAGCCATTTGCCAGGCTCCATCTCCATTGTCAGCAAACCTGGCTTGTCTGTCTGTTCACTAGAAAGGGCAACATCAATGCCAAAGTGACAATTCCTTCCAAGGGTCTGGACTCTTATCCGGTGGACAAAACTGGAGAACGTTTGCATGGGGATCCCTTTCCTCCCACCAACACCCGAGACAACCATCATTACCAAAGCCTCCCTCTTAGGTTTGGGTGCTCATATGGATGATCATGCTGTACAAGGCATCTAGACCCCTTCAGAGTCCAGGATGCATATTTACTAGAACTGAGAGCAGTCCTTCGGCCCTGCAAAGCCTTCCTCCCACTCATCCTATCTTGACGAATCCAAATAGTGTTAGACCAGTGGACAACTGTTTTCTATATGGTGATAGTGACTGTGAAATGCTCAGGGAGATTAGAGAGGTTATAAAAATAAAATACTCAATAATAATGGGGGATTTCAACTATCCCCACATTGACTGGGTATATGTCACCTCAGGATGGGATGCAGAGATAAAATTTCTTGACACCTTAAATGACTGTGTTTTGGAGCAGTTAGTCCAGGAACCCACAAGGGGAGAGACAATTCTTGATTTAGTCCTAAGTGGCGCACAGGATCTGGTTCAAGAGGTGAATATAGTTGTACCACTTGGTAATAGTGACCATAATATAATTAAATTTAATATCCCTGTGATGGGGAAAACACCACAGCAGCCCAAAACTATAGCATTTAATTTCAGAAAGGGGGACTACACAAAAATGAGGACGTTAGTTAAACAGAAATTAAAAGATATAGTGCAAAAAATGAAATCCTTGCAAGCTGCATGGAAAATTTTTTAAGACACCATAATAGAGGCTCAACTTAAATGTATACCCCAAATTAAAAAACAAAGTAAGAGAACAAAAAAAGAGCCACTGTGGCAAAACAACACAGTAAAAGAAGCAGTGAGAGGCAAAAAGGCATCTTTTAAAAAGTGGAAGTTAAATCCTAGTGAGGAAAATAGAAAGGAGCATAAACTTTGGCAAATCAAATGTAAAAATATAATTAGGAAGGTCAAAAAAGAATTTGAAGAACAGCTAGCCAAAGACTCAAAAGTAATAGCAATTTTTTTTTAAAGTACATCAGAAGCAGGAAGCCTGCTAAATAACTAGTGGGTCCACTGGACGATCAAGATGCTAAAAAGCAACACAGGGTCCTGTGGCACCTTTAAGACTAACAGAAGTATTGGGAGCATAAGCTTTCGTGGGTAAGAACCTCACTTCTTCAGATGCAAGTTCTTGCTCCCAATACTTCTGTTAGTCTTAAAGGTGCCACAGGACCCTCTGTTGCTTTTTACAGATTTACAGACTAACACGGCTACCCCTCTGATACAAGATGCTAAAGGAACACTCAAGGATGATAAGGCCATTGCGGAGAAACTAAATGAATTTTTTGCATCGGTCTTCATGGCTGAGGATGTGAGGGAAATTCCCAAACCTGAGCCATTCTTTTTAGGTGACAGATCTGAGGAACTGTCGCAGATTGAGGTGTCATTAGAGTAGGTTTTGGAACAAATTGATAAACTAAACAGTAAGTAATAAGTCACCAGGACCAGATGATGTTCACCCAAAAGTTCTGAAGGAACTCAAATTTGAAATTGCAGAACTACTAACTGTAGTTTGTAACCTATCATTTAAATCAGCTTCTCTACCAAATGACTGGAGGATAGCTAATGTGATGCCAATTTTTAAAAAGGGCTCCATAGGTGATCCCGGCAGTTACAGGCCTGTAAGCTTGACTTCAGTACTTGGCAAACTGGTTGAAACTATAGAATCATAGAATATCAGGGTTGGAACGGACCTCAGGAGGTCATCTAGTCCAACCCTCTGCTCAAAGCAGGACCAATCCCCAACTAAATCATCCCAGCCACGGCTTTGTCAAGCCTGACCTTAAAAACCTCTAAGGAAGGAGATTCCACCACCTCCTTAGGTAACCCATTCCAGTGCTTCACCACCCTCCTGGTGAAAAAGTTTTTCCTAATATCCAACCTAAACCTCCCCCACTGCAACTTGAGACCATTACTCCTTGTTCTGTCATCGGCTACCACTGAGAACCGTCTAAATCCATCCTCTTTGGAACCCCCTTTCAGGTAGTTGAAAGCAGCTATCAAATCCCCCCTCATTCATCTCTTCTGCAGACTAAACAAGCCCAGTTCCCTCAGCCTCTTCTCATAAGTCATGTGCTCCAGTCCCCTAATCATTTTTGTTGCCCTCCGTTGGACTCTTTCCAATTTTTCCACATCCTTCTTGTAGTGTGGGGCCCAAAACTGGACACAGTACTCCAGATGAGGCCTCACCAATGTCGAATAGAGGGGAACGATCACGTCCCTCGATCTGCTGGCAGTGCCCCTACTTATACAGCCCAAAATGCTGTTAGCCTTCTTGGTAACAAAGTAAAGAACAGAATTGTCAGACACATAGATTAACATAATTTGTTGGGGAAGAGTCAACATGGTTTTTGTAAAGGGAAATCATGCTTCCCCAGTCTACTAGAATTCTCTGAGAGGGTCAACAAACGTGTATAAGGGGAATCTAGTGGATATAGTGTACTTAGATTTTCAGAAAGCCTTTGACAACGTCCCTCACCAAAGGCACTTAAGCAAAATAAGCTGTCATGAGATAAGAGGGAAGGTGCTCTCATGGATTGGTTTTCAACAACTCAGGAGAAAAAGCTGGGACTTTTCAGCTTGGAAAAGAGACAACGAAGTGGGGAATATGATGGAGGTCTATAAATCATGACTGGTGTGGATAAAGTAAATAAGGAAGTGTTATTTACTCCTCATACCACAAGAATTAGGGATCACCAAATAAAATTAATAGGCAGCAGGTTCAAAACAAAGAAAGGGAAGTATATTTTCACACAATGCACAGTCAACCTGTGGAACTCCTTGCCAGAAGATGTTGTGAAGGCCAAGACTATAACAGGGATAAAAAAAAGAACTAGGTAAGTTCATGGAGGATAGGTCCATGATGGGCAGGGATGGTGTCCCTAACCTCTGTTTGCCTGAAGCTGGGAATGGGGGACAGATCACTTGATGATTACCTGTTCTGTTCAGTCCCTCTTGGGCACCTGGCATTGGCCACTGTTGAAAGACAGGATACTGGGCTAGATGGATCTTTGGTCTGACCCAGTATGGCCGTTCTTATGTTCTTATATAAACATGTAGGAGACAGGGGCGGTGGGGATGAGATCGCTCCCTCTTTGTATAGTCATTCAATCTTTGGAATTGGTGCATCAGCCATCACATAACCCTTTCAGCAACATATTTACCAGGTGTGCAGACCTCACTAGCTGATAGTCTCAGCAAGCATTTTTCCGTGGACCATGAATGGGAGATTCACAATTCAGTCCTGGATGCAGAATGCTGTCTTTGGACCTTTTTACCTCACAGGTGAACAGGAAACTTCCTTGTTCTGCTCCAGAGCAGCTCTAGGCAAGGGCTCAAAGGGAGATATCCTTCTACCACCACAGAGGGATCACCTCGGATATGCCTTCTCTTCAATCCCATTAATACCACAGGTTCTAAGGAAAATCTGTCACAACAAAACTTGAGTAATCCTTATTGTACTCAGCTCGCCAAGACAGTTCTGATTCACGGATCTACTGAAGCTCTCAGTTCATCTGCCCATAAACATCCGCCCATTTCCGGAACTTCTGACACAACACAAGAGCCTCTTCAGGCACCCCAGCTGCTGCAAAACAGGACCTGGTATTTGGATGGGTATGAGGTGTAGAGTGTTCATGTTCCAGAGCAGTGTGATTCATTCTTAATCAAAGTGGGAAAGATTCCAGAAGATGTATTCAGCTAAATGGAAGTGCTTCTCCTCTTGGACTCAACAACGCCAGTTATCTCTAGAATCTGTTGGGATCTCTGATATTCTGGATTATTTACTTACCCTTAAAACAACACGTCTCTCTTTTATTTCCCTTTGGATTCATTTGGCAGCAGTCAGTGATTTTCATTCCCCTATTGACAATCTGTGACTGTATTTTTGAAGGGGCTTCTTCGATCCTTCCCACCATTGGTGAAGTTCAGACCTCAGTGGAACCTCAGCTTTGTTCTTTTGTCTCTTCACAAGACCTCCCTTTGAACCTTTAGCCTCATTTTCTGTGTCCCATCTTTCAGTGAAAGTTGCCTTCATAATCGCCATCACATCAACCAGAAGAATTAATGAGCTGGGAGCACTCATGGCAGGCCATATATTACCTTCCATAAAGAAAAGGCCTTGTGCCCCAACCTGACATTCATCCCTAAAGTAATTTCAGAGTTTCACATGTCAAACCATCCACTTACCTCCCCCACTTCCCTCCTTCCCAAAATTGCATGCTTATTATGGGGAGAGGAGGCTTCATTCTTTGGACATCTGAAGGGGATTGGCTTTTTAGCGAGAAAGAACAAAATCTATTAGAAAGACACCTAAACTATTTGTTTCCATATCAGAGAGATCAAAAGGTCAAGCTATAACTGCTCAGAGACTTTCTGAACGGATCTCTGGCTGTATTATCCTTTGCTACCAGCTCGCCCATTTCCCTCCGTCCCCGCTCTCGCCTCCCTTCCTACCCCCATTGATAAGGGCTCATTGCACCAGAGTGCTGGCAACTTCTGCTGCATCTCTGGGAGACATACCTCTACAGAAGCTGCTACATGGAGTTCCTTGCACACCTTCCTGAGACATTACACTTTTGGTTCAGTCTTTCAGTACAGATAGTGGGAACAGCAGTATTACAGTCAGCTATCACTTCTACGTCCTCACCTCCACCTCCTGTTTGACTATTATTTGCTTACCTCCTATATGTGGAATACACTATCACTCGAAGAAGAAATGGAAGTTACTTAACTGTAACTTGAGGTTCTTTGAGATGTGTGGTCCCTATCTGTATTCCACGACCTGCCCTCCTTCCCCTCTGCTTTAGATTTGCGGTAAGAGAAGGAACTGGAGAGGTGTTGGTCTAAACTGCTCTTTATGCCCTTGAATTGAAGCACAAGGAGAGCCACTGTGCATGCTAAAAATCTCTGAACTCAGGTTCATGGTGCACATGCATACTCATATGTGGAATACAGAGAGGACCAAACATCTTGAAGAACCTCCAGTGACAGATTACTTATAAGTAATCTTCATTTACCTCTAAGCTTTGCTACAGCAGAGTGAGTATTTAGGTTGTAGATGGAAGTAAACTCCATTGTGCAAATACTCCATAGTGGTTGGGAGGCTCAATATGTGGGGCTCCATGTCATTTTGTATTGCACAAAGCATTGCTTCATATAAAATTCATGTTGTCATTTATGCATTTTGTCCCTATTATGGAGGTGTAAGTTGCAACTCCAGTATTAAGTCTGTATGAGTAATAGACTCCATTATATGTGTTTTCCATTCCCTCTAGCCTTTGATTGGAGTAGGCAGTTTCTCTGAAAACTTCTGTGCTCATTGTAGTTCGGCAGAAGAATTATTTTCTGAAATGTTAGAAAGAGAAGGTGGGTGAGGTAATATCTTTTAATATTTTCTGAAATGTTCACAGTTGTAGGATACCTCTTTCTCAGTGTGACAGTCAGTTTGAGATTACTCCTGATTTGAAAATTCACAGAAGTGTTTTTTCTCAACGCAGTCAATAGCTTTATTGTTCAGAATTCACACGCATACAGATAGATGTGTGGTGACATTCAAGCACAGGATAACATTTTGAACTATGTGCATTGTACTAAAGTTTAAAAGTGAATGCAGATTCACTGAATAATGATCATTAGGCACCCAGCATGCAAAGATGTACAGGTGTCATCTGAAAGAAGGTATACAGTAGGGCTTGTGCTCTTGCAAAATCTTCCCCTTACCTCTAGCTAGTGCTCTTTGCGTACTTGGGGAAATGCAGAGGAAAGAGTACATGAGCCTACCTTCACTCCTCCCTCCACAGCCTCGGAGAGGCTACTAGGCGGCAGGAGTGGTAGGCAGCAGAGCTGGTAGTCCTGGGAGCCCACTGCTGTGCTGTCCCACTGCCTCTGTGCCCCTGTTGTGGACCCTCTGCGGCCTACAGAAGCGGATTCCCATTCCTGAGGTTCATGTGAATGAGGATCCATCACTGCATACCGTCAAAGAACTGCAAGAGTAGTCCTGTGAAAGGAAGAATGGAGGAGTTGGTGGTAAACCAAGAGACAGTGTGGGGTAAGGGGCTGGCTGGGGACAATATGTTCTTCCAGTTACCAGACCTGAGATTCAGTAGAAGAGAGCCCATTGGGCCTTGAGGCGCATGAGAGTAGATTTCCCTTCTTGCAGAATGGTGAAGTACTGCAGGTGGTGGTGGGAAGAATATGGGCTGGAGGAAAGAGGGGACAGGGAGTTTCACCATTTAGAGGCAGTTTGGCTGAGTGTGAACTGTGTGTTCTGGAGGAGCTTGGGAACACTATTCCCTGTTCCAGATGTGTCCTTTGAAAATGAATGCCCATAAAATATTAAACATATGAAATTGGGCCTAGGTGTGGAATTCAGGGGGTGGAAGTGCAGGAGAGGAAGGGGCCCTGTAACGGGGTCCCTGCAGGGCCCTCCTGTCTCCTGCCCCTGCTGGGCTGAGAAAGTCACACAGAGACCTTTTGGTGCAGTGCTCACCTGGTGCTTTTATTTATAGGCTGTGCTCCCACCACCTTTCCACCTCACGCATAGTCCCCTTCTTACAGTCCACCGGCAGGCAGGCAGGCAGGCAGGCAGGCAGGCGCGAGCTCGCTCTCTCTGCTTCCCCTCACTGCCTTTCCTCTACTGCAGCTTCCCTCTTTCTAGCTCCTCCCTCTGGCTTCCTTCCCCTGGGGCTCTTATCCAGCCCCAGCCTGATGAGGCAGCAGCTGTTCCAGCTTCCCCAATCAGGGCCAGGTGATCTACCCGGCTCCAATTCACCTCCCTTAATTGGAGCTGGAGTGACAGAGGGTTGGTGTAGCGGGGTGGTCACCCACTAGGAATCTGAAAAAGTTACTGCCAGCCCTGGGAGAGGGCTGGGGCTACGAGCTAAAAGCTAGGCTGATTGGGGAAGCAGCCACAGCTGGGCCACGCCCCAGTCAGACCTCAGCTGGCCCTGATAAAAGGGCTATGAGCCAGGAGCTAAACACACTCTTCCTCCAGCTTCAGAGGGAAAAGGACCTAGCTGCTTGGGAGCTGAGGGTGCAGGCAACAGAGCAGGGCTGGGGAAAAGCAAGAGGAGCTCCTACCTGGTAACTCCCCAGGCTGCAGGCCCTGTGCAAGGCCAAACCAGGTACTAAGAGTTGCAGAGGCTGCAGCCCAGGGGTTAGGCAAAGGTAGCAGGTCCAAATCCTCCTTTGCCAGTGATGAATGTATTGAACACTGTAGTCTGCCCCAGTGAGCAGGGGCCAAATGGAGACTAGCAGTAGCCAAAAACTGAGGTGAGGTGGGGATAGAGGGTTGGGGGTTCCCCCTGGAGGGGAAACCCAGATCTGTGGGGTTATGGGCTGGGGCAGAACCCCAGGGCAAGGGGCACTGGGGTCTGGGAGGGACACGGTGGGACAGTGGCAGGTGAGACACCAGCCAGCAGAGGGCGCTCCAAGGCTGGAAAAGCTAATTCCCTGGACGATCAGCAGGAGGCGCCGTGCCGGTGAGTCATTGCCTCATTACAGTTAGCTAAGCAGTTTTTTGCTTAGCACCCTGTCATGGGCCCATAGGAAATGGAGGAAGGGGAAGTAGTGACATGGAGCCCTTTATTCCCTCTCTATGCTCTTGTCCCCAATGCCCCCATGTTCTGCCTCATCCTCTTTATGCCTCTCCATTGGGGTGTGCAGTGGTTTGTAAAAGGACATGAAGAAGGGAGAGGTTTGTATAATATGTTAAGGGTGAACCAGGCATTTAAGATGGTGTATCTGTTTTACTGTCCTTTTTAATCATATAAAACTCTTGGTAATTTCTGGGGTATTAGTAAGCAATATGAATTGTTATTTGGCCATCTATAGTCCTCTTTGTTAACAAATCTTATTAAAGAAAAGCTTCTTTAACTGATAGTTAAGGTTGCTAAGTGCAGCTCCTTCTAAACAAGACACCATTATACACACGATTAAAGCCTATTGAAATCACAAACTGCACTGAGGCATCATTAGTTCTGACACCAAGCTCAACACAGTTTACTGACACCCTTGAAACTTCTGTCTGAACAACATCCATGAACCATACCTTTTCCCTTCTCTCTGTTACATGCTTTATTGAGTAGTGAGTGTAGGGTATAATGTTTTGAGGTGAAATAACAAAGAAATTTCCAGACAATTGGGGGTTGTTTTAATAAAGTGTGTTGTATCAATGCTCAGTTTTTACACAAGGAAGGTTGTTTTCTTGAGTCAAAGTTTTACATTTTAATATGCTTGCAAGAAAATTCTCATCCTTAGCCTGTGATAAACCCAGTGTCCCAGGGATAGGTGTATTGCATGCAGAAAGGGGCAGATGAGGGAGTTTGTTTTGTTTTTCCTATTTAGACATGTTCTTGTAAGCCCGCCAGCTAGGGTGACCAGGTGTCCAGTTTTTGACCGGAACACCCGGTCAAAAAGGGACCCTGGCAGCTCCGGTCAGCACCGCTGACCGGGCCGTTAACAGTCCTTTCAGCGGTGCTGCGAAGCTAAGGCCGGGAGACTCGAGAAATGTGCTGCTTGCTTGGAGCTAAAATCCAGGATGTGACGGAATGTTTGCCGAGACTGATCAAGCCCTCGGACCGCTACCCACTCCTAATTCTCCACGTCAACACCAGTGATACTGCCAAGAATGACCTTGAGCGGATCACTGCAGACAACGTGGCTCTGGGAAGAAGGATAAAGGAGTTTAAGGTGCAAGTTGGTGTTCTCATCCATCCTCCCTGTTGAAGGAAAAGGTCCAGGTAGGGACTGAATTGTGGGGGTGAATGCATGGTTACGCAGGTGGTGTCGGAGAGAGGGGTTTGGATTCTTCAACCATGGAATGCTATTCCAGGAAGAAGGATTGCTAGGAAGAGACGGGATCCACTAGTGAAGAGAGGGAAGAGCATCTTCGCAGGCAGGCTTGCTAACCTAGTGAGGAGGACATTAAACTAGGTTTGCAGGGGGATGGTGATGGAAGCCCAGAAGTGAGGGAGTGGGATACTGGGAGGAAACACAAGGAAGAGGGTACAAGATGGGAAGCCTCCTGATTCATACTGAGAAAGTAAGGCAATCGGCTAGTTATCTTAGGTGCATGTACATGAACGCAAGAAGCCTGGGAAAAAAGCAGGAAGAATTGGAAGTCCTGGCACAGTCAAGGAACTATGACGTGACTGGAATAACAGAAACTTGGTGGGGCAGTTCACATGACTGGAGCACTGTCATGGATGGGTATAAACTGTTCATGAGGGACAGGTACGGGAGGAAAGATGGAGGAATTGCATTGTATGTAAGAGAGCGAGTGGTATGATTGCTCGGTGCTCCAATTTGAAACTGGAGAAAAGCCCGTTGAGAGTCTTTGGGTTAAGTTCAGAGGCGAGAGCAACAAAAGTGATGTCATGGTGGGCGTGTGCTATAGACCACCGGATCAGAAGGATGAGGTAGACAAAGCTTTCTTCAGACAACTAACTGAATTTTCCAGATCACAGGCCCTGGTTCTAATGGGGTACTTCAATCACCCTGACGTGTGCTGGGAGAGCAATACAGCAATGCACAGACAATCCAGGACATTTTTGGAGAGTGGTGGGGACAACTTCCTGGTACAAGTGCTGGAGGAACCCACTAGGGGCCGTGCTCCTCTTGACCTGCTTACAAACAGGGAAGAATTGGTAGGGGAATTAGAAGTGGGTGGCAACTTAGGCAGCAGTGACCATGAAATAGTTGACTTCAGGATCCTGACAAAAGGAAGAAAGGAGGTAGCAAAATATGTACCCTCGACTTCAGAAAAGCAGACTTTGACTCCCTTAGGGTATGTCTTCACTACTGGCCAGATCGGTGGGCAGCGATCGATCCAGCGGGGATCGATTTCTCGCGTCTAGTCTAGACGCGATAAATCGACCCCCGAGCGCTCTCCTGTCAACTCCTATACTCCAGCTCAGCGAGAGGCACAGGCAGAGTCGACGGGGGAGTGGCAGCAGTTGACCTACCGCAGTGAAGACAGTAGATCTAAGTACATCGACTTCAGTAATGTTATTCACGTAGCTGAAGTTGCGTAACTTAGATTGATTCTCTCCCCCTCCTTAGGGAGGCCTTAGGGAACTGATGGGCAGACCCCCGGGAAACTAATATGAGGGGCCAAGGAGTCCAGGAGAGCTGGCTGTATTTTAAAGAAGCATTATTGAGGGCGCAGGAACAAACCATCCCGAAGTAGAGAAAGAATAGCAAATACGGCAGGCAACCAGTTTGGTTTAACAATGAAATTTTTGGTGAGCTTAAACTCAGAAAGAAAGCTTACAAGAAGTGGAAATTTGGACAGATGACTAGGGAGAAGTATAAAAATATTGCTCGAGCATGCAGGGCTGTAATCAGGAAGGCCAAATAACAATTGGAGTTGCAGCTAGCAAGGGATGTGAACGGTAACAAGAAGGGTTTCTAGAGGTATGTTAGCAACAAGAAGAAGCTCAGAGAAAGTGTGGGACCCTTACTGAATGGGGAAGGCAACCTAGTGACAGATGATGCAGAAAAAGCTGAAGTACTCAAAGCTTTTTTTGCTTCAGTCTTCACAGACAAGGTCAGCTCCCAGACTGCTGCACTGGGCAACACAGTATGAAGAGGAGGTGAGCAGCCCTCAGTAATGAAAGAACAGGTTAAGGACTATTTAGAAAAGCTGGACGTGCACAAGGCCATGGGTCCAGATCTAATGCATCCAAGGGTGCTGAGGGAGTTGGCTGATGTGATTGAAGAACCATTGGCCGTTGTCTTTGAAAACTCGTGGATATTGAGGGAGGTCCCGGACGATTGGAAAAAGGCAAATATAGTGCCCATATTTTAAAAAAGGGAAGAAAGAGAACCCGGGGACCTACAGACTGTTCAGCCTCACTTCAGTCCCCAGCAAAATCATGGAGCAGGTACTCAAGGAATCCATTTTGAAGCACTTGGAGGAGAGGAAGGTGATCAGGAACAGTCAACATGGATTCACCTAGGGCATGTAATGTCTGTCCATCCTGATTGCTTTCTACGATGAGATAACTGGCTCTGTGGATATGGGGAAAGCAGTGGATGTGATGTATCTTGACTTTAGCAAAGCTTTTGATACGGTCTCCCAAGAGTGTTCTTGGCAACAAGTTAAAGTATGGATTGGATGAATGGACTATAAAGTGGATAAAAAACTGGCTAGGTTTTCGGGCTCCACGTGTAGTGATCAACAGCTCGATGTCTAGTTGGCAACCAGTATCAAGTGGATTGCCCCAGGGGTTGGTCCTAGGGCTGGTTTTGTTCAACATCTTTATTCACTACCTGGACGATGGGATTAATTGCACCTTCAGCAAGTTAGCAGTTTAGCCCCATCTTAGGGTACATCTACACTACAGCGGGGAGTCGATTTAAGATACGCAAATTCAGCTACGTGAATAGCGTAGCTGAATTCGATGTATTGCAGCCGACTTACCCCGTTGTGAGGACGGCGGCAAAATCGACTTCTGCCGCTTTTTGTCGGCGGCGCTTACTACCACCTCCGCTGGTGGAGTTAGAGCGCCGATTTGGGGATCGATTGTCGCGTCCCGACGGGACGCGATAAATCGATCCCCGAGAGGTCGATTTCTACCCGCCGATTCAGGCGGGTAGTATAGACCAGACCTTAGTGTCGATACGCTGGAGGGTAGGGATAGGATCCAGAGTGACCTAGACAAATTGGAGGATTGGGCCAAAAGAAATCTGAGGTTCAACAAGGACAAGTGCAGAGTCCTGCACTTAAGAATGAAGAATCCCTTGCATCGCTACAGGCTGGGGACCGATTGGCTAAGCAACAGTTCTGCAGAAAAGGACCTAGGGGTTACAGTGGACGAGAAGCTGGATATAAGTCAGCAGTGTGCCCTCGTTTCCAAGAAGGCTAACGGCATATTGGGCTGTATTAGTAAGAGCATTGCCAGCAGATAGAGGGAAGTGATTATTCCTCTCTATTCGGCACTGGTGAGGCCACACCTGGAGTATTGTGTCCAGTTTTGTTCCTCCCACTACAGAAGGGATGTGGACAAATTGGAGAGTGTCCAGCGGAGTGCAATGAAAATGATTAGGGGGCTGGGGCACATGATTTACAAGGAGAGGCTGAGGTAACTTGGGTTATTTAGTCTGCAGAAGAGAAGAGTGAGAGGGGATTTGATAGCAGCCTTCAACTACCTGAAGGGGGGTTCCATAGAGGATGGAGCTAGGCTGTTCTCAGTGGTGGCAGATGACAGAACAAGAAGCAGTGGTCTCAAGTTGCAGTAGGGGAGGTCTAGGTTGGCTATTAGTAAACACTATTTCACTAGGAGGGTGGTGAAGCACTGGGATGGGTTACCTAGGGAGGTCGTGGAATCTCCATCCTTAGAGGTTTTTAAGGCCTGGCTTGACAGAGCCTTGGCTGGGATGATTTAGTTGGTGTTGGTCCTGCTTTGAGCAGGGGATTGGACTAGATGACCTCCCTGAGGTCTCTTCCACCGCTAATCTATGATTCTAACATAGGCTAGTCCC
>NC_048305.1:40895406-40969193 GCF_013100865.1 Trachemys scripta elegans
ACTTGTGGCACCTTAGAGACTAACAAATTTATTAGAGCATAAGCTTTCGTGGACTACAGCCCACTTCTTCGGATGCATATAGTTTCATGCAGTATATACACATCTTTGATTTTAAGGTTGACTGAGCACAAGACACATACATAATGTAAAAAAACAACAAGGAGTCTGGTGGCACCTTAAAGACTAACAGATTTATTTGGGCATAAGCTTTCGTGAGTAAAAACCTCACTTCTTCGGATGCAAGTGAGGTTTTTACTCACGAAAGCTTATGCCCAAATAAATCTGTTAGTCTTTAAGGTGCCACCAGACTCCTTGTTGTTTTTGCTAGGCATGATTAACCACTGCCCTCATTACAGTACTTCTCCACACCCTGCATATATTGTGTCAGACCCAGAATAGTGGGGTACAGGAGTCTGGTAGAGGGCAAATATACTGGTCACGGGATGAGTAGTTTTCTGTTCCCTGAGTGACCAGACCTATTGGGATCCAGGAAGTGGGCGGGCTTTGCCCAGCCTAAGGGGGGGTCCACAGGACCTGGAGACAAAAAAATTACAGGGGACAACTAATAAAAGAACAGGGACAGGAGTGAGGTCAAAGGGTCAAACGAAGCGAACCAGACGGGGACACCGAGCAGAGAACCCCGGACAGCGCCCACTGCTCCTCGAAGGCGTCAAGGGAGCCAGTGGACGCCGCCCAGAGGAACTCTGCCCGGATATGTGAAAGAACGGAGGACCTGAAATACGCCTCACAGTCACAGGAAACTCCATTGGCCAACCTCCTTACTTTGGTTTTATAGATGGCCAGTTTCGCTAGGGCCAGAAGGAGGTTGACCAGGAGGTCCCGCGACTTTGTGGGGCGACAGATAGGGAGTGCATAAATAAAAAGGTGAGGAGAAAAGTGCAACCAAAATCTTAACAAAACATCCGTGAGGAGCCGGAATAGGGGCTGCAGCCTGGCGCACTCCAGGTAAACATGCGCCAGGGTCTCCCTTATACCGCAAAAGGGGCAGGTGTCTGGGATAGGGGTAAACCGCGCCAAGTACACGCCTGTGCTCACGGCTCCGTGAAGGAGCCGCCAACTGATGTCCCCGGTGGGCTTCGGGATCAGAGCAGAATAAAGGCTGGCCCACCGGGGCTCCTCACCCTCCAGAGGTGGCAGAAGGTCCCGCCACTACGTATTGGGGCGGGACGCGAGGGTGAGGACATGAACATGGAGCACGAGCGTGTATAGATGTTTCCTTGGCGCGGTCCGGAACAGAACCGGCTGCAGATGGTGCAGCCGGCTCATGGCGAATGGACAGGGAGGGGGCTGGTTGGGTCCACGGGGCAGGGGCCCGATGAAAAAGTCTGGAGGGCTCGGAGTGGAGGGTGGGCGGGGCGTGCCCTCTCGCAGGACCCGGTCGAGATAGTCCCGAGCAGCGGGTGGCAAAGCGGCCCTCACCTCCTGAAGTACGCGCCAGGGAGTATGAGGTCTGGAGAGCCCCATGCGCTGAGCGAGCGTCAGGGGATCCAGCCAGTCTCCCCGGTCGTAGTCCAGGAGGTCTCCGACTTTGGTGACTTCTGCTAGGACCAACCTCTGGCGCACCATGGGGGACTCTGCCACCTGCACACGAAGCTGGGGGTTGTGTAGCAGGGGCTCCGCGAGGAGATCTGCCCCCACGGTGGCCGCCATGAACCCGGTCACTGAGACCAGTTTCCAGGTCCGGAGGAGGTCCTGGTAGAAGATCGGCAGCTCGGAGAGGCCTTGCGGAAGACCTCTTGGATGGAGACAAAGGAGCTGCCGGTCATATCGTAGCCCTCGGAAGCGGCACAGGAAGGCGTGCGCCAATACGCTCCATGCCGGACTACCTGCACCATAAAGGAGCCTCTGCAGGGCCTGGAGGCGGAAGATGTGGACCTGAACGTGCAGACACTTCAGGCCCTGCCCTCCCTCCTCCAAGGGTAGATGGAGAACCCCCGCAGAGACCCAGTGCAGTCCTGACCAAAAGAACTCCAGAATCAACGTCCAGAGGGTGTTCAGGAAGCCCAGGGCCAGGACCAGGGTGTTGAGCCGGTACCAGAGCATGGACAGGACTAGTTGATTGAGCACCAGTGCTCTCCCTCGAAGGGAGAGACACCGGAGCAGTCCTGTCCATTTCCGGAGCCGCTCCGACACCCTGCCTTCTAAACCTAGCCAGTTCTCCGGCGGAGACGGATGCGCGGCAGAAAGGTAAACGCTGAGATAGAGCAGCGGACCCGCGCTCCACCGGATGGCCTGAAGCGCGGGTGGGAGGGAGCTCGCCTGCCACCCATCCCCTACCACCAGGCCAGAGCTCTTGACCCAGTTGACCTGGGCGGAGGAGGCCGCCGAATAGATGGTCTGGCAAGCCTCCACCCGCACCAAGTCGCCCGGGTCCTGGACCACGAGGAGCACGTCGTCAGCGTACGCCGACAGGACCAGCCGCAGCTCCAACTCCCGCAGCACCAACCCTGCCAACCTCCTACGGAGGAGACAGAGGAAGGGCTCGATCGCCAGAGCATACAGCTGGCCCGAGAGGGGGCACCCTTGACGTACTCCTCGCCCGAAGCTGACCGGTTCGGTCAGGGTCCAGTTGAGCTTGACCAAACACTCTGCGGAGGCGTACAGCACCTGGAGAAAACCCGCAAACTGGGGCCCAAAGCCAAACGCTCGCAGAGTGCCCAGGAGATACCCGTGGTCCACCCTGTCGAACGCCTTCTCCTGATCCAGGGACAGGAGGGCGAACGACAGACCATCCCTACACCCGAGTTCCAAGAGGTCCCGGACCAGATACAAGTTGTCGAAGATGGTGCGGCCCGGGTCGGCATAGGTCTGGTCTGGGTGGATCACGTCCGCCAGCACGGACCCTAGCCGCAGCGAGATGGCCTTCGCTACGATTTTATAGTCCGTGCTGAGGAGCGAGATGGGACGCCAATTCCGTAAATCGCGGAGGTCCCCCTTCTTCGGCAATAAGGTGAGCACGGCTTGCCTGCACGAAAGAGGGAGGACCCCACTCTGCAAGGACTCGGCCCAGACGGTGACAAGGTCCGGGCCGAGGACGTCCCAAAACACGCGGTAGAACTCCACGGTCAGCCCGTCCATGCCCGGAGATTTATTGGTGGGCATGCGGCGGAGGGCTTTGGAGAACTCGGCCAGAGTGAGAGGCAGCTCCAGCCGGTCTCGGTCGCCCGCGCTGACCGTCGGGAGTTCATCCCAGAGCATTCTGCAAGCGTTAGGATCGGTCAGATCCGGGGAGAAAAGGCCTGCGTAGAAGGCCCTGGCCCTCCCGCACATTTCCGCCGGATCCGTGATGGGGGTGCCGTCCTCTGCTAGAAGGCAGGTGACGTGCTTTTTAGCCCCCCTCTTTTTCTCCAGGGCGTAGAAGAAGCGGGAACCGCGATCCATCTCCCAAAGGAGGCGGATGCGGGATCGAACAAAGGCACCTCGGGCCCGATGGTCCTCGAGGGTCCGCAGCTCTTCCCGCTTCTCCCGGCACACTCCGCAGAGGGATGGATCACCGGGGCTGGCGGCCAGACGCCTCTCCATCTCTAAGACCTCCCGTTCCAACTGCCCTATCGCCGCATCCCTCCGTCGGCTGTCGCCCCGGGTGTAGTCACGGCAGAAGAGCCGGGCGCGCACCTTCCCCAGGTCCCACCACCGCCGCACCGAGGGAAAGGCACGTCGCTGCCCTCGCCAGGCTAGCCAGAACTCCCGGAAGAACGCCACGAAGCCCACATCCTCCAACAAGCTATTATTAAAGTGCCAATAGGCCGGCCCCAGCCTCTCTGCGCAGAGAGAGGCTGTCATGGTGGCTAGATGGTGATCTGAAAAAGGGGCCGGCCGGACGCTGGAGGAGTGGGCCCGGGAAAGATGGAAGCGTGACATGTAGATGCGGTCCAACCGGGAGTGGTACGACCGATGGACCTCCACCCGGACAAAAGTGAATGTCGAAACGTCATCCGGGTGGTGGTCGCGCCAGATGTCCACCAGGGAGTGATGTTCGACGATCTCCCGGAGGACATCCGCGGCGGCCTGGTGCTGCTCGGTCCCCGAGCGGTCCCGTTTCTCAAGGGTGGTATTAAAGTCCCCGCCCAGGACCAGGCACTCGCGAGGATCCAAGGTACCGTGGAAGGCGGACGCCTGCTGATAAAAACACAACCTCTCTGGGCCCAATGTTGGGGCGTAAACGTTGACGAGATTAACCACAAGCTCCTCCATGCGGACCCGGAGGTGCAGCAGGCAGCCCGGCACAGCCTCGGCGACCCCCAGCACCTCTGGCCGTAGGTCGGGGGAGAACAGGGTCGCCACTCCAGCCGTACGAACTGTGAGGTGGCTAAAATAGACCCTGTCCCCCCACTCCAGCCGCCAGCTAGCTTCAGCGGCCGGATCCGTATGGGTCTCCTGCCGGAAAATCACAGAGTACCCCCCCTCCCGAAGGAAGGAGAGCACCTGGCTCCTGCGGAGACCCGGGTGTTTAATGTTGCGAAGATGATCGATGCCATGAGGAGGGCTGGGGGGGATCCTCGCTAGCAGAGACACCCACGGCCTCCGTCGGGCCGCGCAACAATCCGTGACCTACCCCATAAGCGATTAAGGAGTCACGGAAGAGGCGGACCCGTTGGTAGGCCGCGGCGGCCTGCCTCCCGGTCCTCTTACCCTTCCCCATGAGGGCCCTCGCGGCCCGGAGGATCTGATGGAAATCCCCCCCATCGCTGGAGTGCAAGCTGTACCTTGTTGCGGGAGCCATGGACATCCTCAAGGAATTCCCGTAGCTCCTCTCTCAGCGTATGGGGGGGTGGGGTTATCGATCTATGGTTATCCCCCAGCGGGGCCCCTGTCACAGCCCCGTGGCCCACCGAGACAGGCAAGCAGGGGGCCGATGCCACGTGGCCCGCCTCAAACCCTGGCTCAATGGGGGACGGCGGAGGGAAAATAGCAGCCCCTGGTGGGTCGGGACAGGGAAAAACAAAGACCGCTCCTTGGCGTCATCCTCTGGGATAAGGAAGGAGACAACCCCAGGGGCGGCAATAGCATCATGGGAAGTGGAGGGGACAGGGACGGGGTCGGTGACAGGGGCAGGGTCGGAGTCAGGAATAGGGACAGGGGAAGGGGCGATAGTGGGATCGGGGGTCCCAGCAACCAGGCCACTGGGTGGGGGGGTGGCACCCCACAAAGGGGCTCAGGGATTTGCAGGGAGGGAGGTGGGCCCTCGGTGATGCCGGACTTGTGCTCCAAGGCAGATGGTAAGGCCATGGCATCCGTAGGTGGAGAATCAATGATGGGGCCCTCACCCGGGAAGGAGGTCGGCCGCCCCTCAGCCATGAGGGAGTCCCTTGGCGACTCGGGTGGCGGTCGCATGGCACTGGCAGTCACCTCAAGAGGCTCGGCGGCCACTAGCGGGGTGCCATCTGCAGCCGGGTTGGTGGAAGAGTCCAGGGGCTCCTCGGAGGCGGGAGCGGAAGCAGTGGGTAGGGGGACGGAACATGGGGAAAGGGGGGCCGAGGCGAGGTCGCTCAGATCGAGGCCCGCTGACAGAGGGTCGTCCTCCCCCTGGGTAACCGGGGTCAGACCCAGGGCCTCGATCGCCTCATAAATGGAAGGGAGATCACCTTCCACCACCCCAGGGCTCTCCCCACCTGCACCTGAAGCGACGCTCGCCGTGGTGCGTGCAGGGGCTTCAGATTGTAAGGGGGCGAGAGGGGCTCCATCAGGGGCTTCCATAGGAAGGGACTCGGGAGGAGGGGTAGCGTTATCCTCCGATGCTGCCACGTCTTCCCTAGCTGGTAATGGTGGACAAAACCTACCCGGGGGCTAAGCGGAAGGCTCAGCATCGGTGCCCCCCTTCCTGGTCTTCCGGGGGGCTACCGCATCAGATGGAAGGAGTGGAGCTCAAGCCTTCCGCTTGCCCCGCTTCCCCTGCACTAAGGACCAGCCCTCCATGGCATCATCCGGGGGCTGGCTAACAGGGGTCAGGTCAGGGAGCAAGGGCAAAGGCTTAGGGACTCGGGGAGGCAATGGTGGGGCAGCATGTAGGAGGGAGGATTCTCTCTGGGGCATGCCCTCTTCTATGCCCGGCGATATCCCTACCTCACCCTCCTCCACAGGCCCCGCCAGATCGCAGGCGGCAGAGGCGGGGCCCACTCGCTCGTCTAGGCGCACTCGAGGAGATACCCCTTGGGCCCGAGCAGGAGTGTTGGTGGGCCGGAAAGGAGGAGGGGCAGCTTCGGGCGCCTGGCAGCTAGGGGCGCTGGCGATGACGGGGCCGGCGCCCTGCCGGGGCTCGGGGGTCCCGGATGTTCCTCCGTGCCGGGCCAAGGGGCAGTCCCTCCGGACGTGTCCCATCGCCCGGCAGAGGTAGCACCGGGCCTCCCCCGTTGAATAATGCACCCGGTAGCGGGCCCCCTGGTAGGGGACCAAGAAGGACCCCTCGAGCGCCTCACCGTCACGTGCCGCCTGCGGCAGTTGTAACTGTACCTGCCGGCGGAACGAGAGGACATGACGGAGGGCGGGGTCTTTGCAGCCCAATGGGAGAGGGCTGACCACAGAGATCGGCCTCCCCAGGGTAGAGAGGGCGGGTAACAGGGCGGCATTTGGAAGGAAGGGAGGGACAGAAGTCAGGACCAGTCGGGCGCCCATGTCTTCTAGCGGCTCCAGGGGGACATACACGCCCCCCACCGCCAGGCCCTTCTCCACTGCCTCCTGGGCGGCGGCCTCC
Source organism: Trachemys scripta elegans (assembly GCF_013100865.1). Taxonomy (NCBI): domain Eukaryota; kingdom Metazoa; phylum Chordata; order Testudines; family Emydidae; genus Trachemys; species Trachemys scripta. The sequence goes on from NC_048305.1 coordinate 40,902,119, forward strand.
GATGCTAGGAAGAAGACGACCTTGCCGTACATCTTGGAGGCTGCCACAATGGCAGTGGGCCCCACCACCCTCGCCAACGCCCGCACGTAGGTCTCCACATGGGGCGAGGCGGGTACCAGGAGGCAACGGACGCCGTGCTTCCTGGTCAAGGTGGGGAAGGGGCCCCGGCCGCTATAGATGGTAGCGGAGTTGGTGGATGGGGGAGATGTCGTAGCGGCAGGCGGGGGGGCCGCCGCCACCTGGGCGTATGCCCTGTGAGCTGGGGGTGGGACACCCATAGAGCTGGTAGAGGGAACAGCAGGGAGGGACGCCGCGGCCTGTTGCGGGGCCGCGGCAGTGGGGGCACCCCCTACCATGGAGAGCCTGGCTTTTTTAGCGGGGCCTTTACCCTTCTTCGTGCCCTGGCCTTTCCTGCCGGCTGGGGGGACTCCCCCAGAGTCAGAGGGGGTAAGGGACGTGGCAGCAGCGGAGGTCACCTCGTTACCCACCGCTGCCGGCGCTCCAGCAGGGGTGGTAGTAGGTGGCTCGGCAGTGGCGGTTGAGGTAGAGGCTGGGGGGATGATCGGGGGGCGGGTGGAGGAGGGGCAGTAGGGTCTGCCCGAGGGGTCTCACTCTCCTCGTCCCCTGCCATAATGAGGACGGGGGGAGAGCAAACACTGGAGGGGGGGGTAGGGAAAGGGGAAGCAGGTCGACCACTCCTCCCCGCTAGGCTGTAGGCAGGGGAGGAGGGCGCCAAAAAAAGGGGGGGGGGGGGGAGGGGGGGGCTATCAAGGGCTAGGGGTCAATCACCGACTCAGGGAAAGTTTCCGGCTCCTCTTGTTGCACCAAGGAAGGGAGGAGATAACAGCACTGGGGGGTGCAGTGAGACAGAATCAAAACTAAAACGGGGAGGGGACATGGGCACATGAGGGGAGGGGCTAATCAGGGCAAGGGGACCGCAGGGGGAAGGGAGCAACCAGGTGGGAAATGGGGCAGAGGAACCACGGGGCTAGCTTCAGAGGCTTGGGCGGGTCAAACAAAGGGTGCAGAGGGAAAGGGCGGGGCGGGCAAACAAACTGGAGCTAGCTAGGGGCTGGGGAAGGGGGAGGGGCAAAAGGCACCAAGGGGCAAATAGGTAGGCAGCAGGGGCAAAGCTGGGGGCTTGTTGCAGGGGGTCAGTCAAAAAAAGGGGGGGGGTATGTGCACCCACGTGCGCTTGCAACAAAAAGAAAGTCCTTGGAAGCTGGCTGCTGTATCAGGCCCAATGGTGGCAACAGGGTGTAGCAAGCCTAGGTGAGCAGCTGAAATCCCAGAGGCAGGAGCTTGAGGTAGATGGTAAGTAGCCAGTGGGGATGGTGGAGGGGGCAATGATGATGGTGGTGGAGGGAGGTGGGGGGGGGGGGACACAGACGGACCCCCCTGTGTCCCACAAACACAGTCTAGACCCCCACCACAAGAGCACAGTTCAAAAGTTACTCAGTCCGTGAGAACCCCCTCTACGGTGGTCTGTTCTTACGTGCTCCCCTACTGGCAGATGGTCCTCTTCTCCTTCTCTTCCTCCTCGGGGTTTCAGCAGCTCCCAGCAGCAAATACAGCAGCTTTAGGCGGCAGTCTGGTGGCCAACAGGAAGGATTCCTCTCAGGTGGTGGTGTCCTCAGCAGCAGGAACAATGGCTGGCTCCCTCCGGGGAGTGGGCCAGCAGGCCCCTCCCCCCCCCCCCCCCAAGGGGCTGTAACTGGAGCAGCAACAACAAAAGGGGGGGGTCTAGCAGTCAGCCAGCAAGCAGGTAGCAGAGATGGGGGGGGGGGTTAGCCCAGCCAGGGGAGTAGCTGGAGCATCAGCAACAGACAGCAGTTGTAGGGAAAACCCAGGGCCTAGAAGCAGGAGGAGCAGCTCTCTACCTCTCTTCCTCCAGGCCAGTGAGGTACAGGAGTCTGTTCAAAGGCAAACACACTGGTCACTGGCTGAACAGTTGTCTGTTCCCTGAGTGACCAGAGCAGGGGCTGCACTAGAGTAATCAGGAACCTGCTAGAACCAGTTAAGGCAGGCTAATTAGGACACCTGGAGCCAATTAAGAAGAAGCTGCTAGAATCAATTAAGGCAGGCTAATCAGGGTACCTGGGTTTTAAAAGGAGCTCACTTCAGTTTGTGGTGGGAGTGTGAGGAGCTGGGAGCAAGAGGTGCAAGGAGCTGAGAGTGAGAGGGTGTGTTGCTGGAGGACTGAGGAGCACAAGCCGTATCAGACACCAGGAGGAAGGTCCTGTGGTGAGAATAAGGAAGGTGTTTGGAGGAGGCCATGGGGAAGTAGCCCAGGGAGTTGTAGCTGTCATGCAGCTGTTACAGGAGGCATTATAGACAGCTGCAGTCCACAGGGCCCTGGGCTGGAACCCGGAGTAGAGGGCGGGCCTGGGTTTCCCCCAAACTTCCCAACTGACCTGGACTGTGGGTTCTTCCAGAGGGAAAGGTCTCTGGGCTGTTCCCCAACCCAAATGGTGAATCTCTGAGGCAAGAAAATCCGTCAATAAGCGCAGGACCCACCAAGATAGAGGAGGAACTTTGTCACAATATATACACCAGTTTACTGGCAAACTTGGTATCCGAGGTCCTTAGTCCGTGGCATAGGCACCTTTTTATATGCATAAATTGAAATAAATAAGTTAATCAATGAAGTGTTAGATTTAGGCGGCTCTGAAAAGGGAGTATGTGTTTGGTCTAGTCCTCTTCCATATATCCTCCTCTAATGTGTCAGACTAGTGTTTCCTGGGGGAATTACTTTAGGTTCATGGGATAGTTATTTGAAGAGACTAATGTTTGCCATGAAAACTCTGGAGAAAAGATGGATACTAAATTAAATCACTTAATTATTCAGGTCTCGACCCTGCAAACAAATGAATAACTTTGCTCATACAAGTTAGTCCCACTGACTTCAAGTTACTGAATTGTTTGTTTACAAGATCTGATCTGAAATTTAAAACGATGGATAATGCTGTCAAAGTATTGCAAAGAATGTAAATACAGAATTTGAAAGTGTATGGCAAGCTGCCTGGAGTGGCTCACAACCATGAGTGCCAACCTTAGGGCAGCCTGTCAAGAAGCAGGGCACCAACCCCCAAGTAATTTTGTGTTCTAGAATTAGATTTCACCAACCAAGTATTAAGTATGAACTCCTCAAGCCTTATAACAGCCTTCACATGGAATCGTGGGGGACCTTGGGCACTCCTCTATCTTGTCACCCAGGCAAGCCTACCATTGTGATAGATCGTCCCTTACACCAAAAATCCCACTCTCAAAGGACTCATCTCTTACCCCAGGTCAATTGTACCTTCCATCTCTCACCAAAGACAGGGCTTGTAGCCAATCCTAACTAAAGACTTATTAACTAGGAAAAATGAGAGTTCTCTGAGTAGATGCAAACTTGTGTTCCACTTAGGTGTGTGCGTGCTTGAAGAGGGGTGGCACTCATGCCTCATGGCTGTGACCCCTCCCCTGGCTATATGAGACCGCTCCAAGTTGCAGGGCAACTCTTTTTCCTCCCCTAGGAAAACAAGCACTGTGCAGACAAGCAAAGTGCTGGTTCTGGTGCATGAGTTGGCGCAGGTACCTCTGACCCTTCCCTGGTACTGAGTGGAAAGGGCAGAAACCCCATACCATTGATTCTAGTTCTGGCCTCTGGCATCTGTTGACTCTGGTGGTGAAAGGGAGATGCTGGAGCTGACTGTGTCCATGTCATCTGTGTATCATGCAGCCACAGACCTGCCTTGCTTTTTGGTCCTGACCTCACAGTTGGTCCAGGACTTTCCCAGGGCTGCGCCACCTATGACCTCTCTGATGGAGTGAGCCGTAGAGCCACCATGTCTGTTGGCACTGCACCCAGATGCTTCCCTTTCTGTGGTGGGGATGGGGCAAGTGCTGAAATCAGTGCAGGGGACCTTCAACCCTGGGACCCTTCTTGGCACTGCCGCATTCAACGCCACAAGTGCTCCCTTGGTGGCTCTCACCACCTTTGGTGCATTCGGGTGTTCCGGTACCGCTCTTTCCATCAGAACTGATGCTGCCTATGGCACCAGCATGCTCTGTACCAACAGTACCACCTTCATTGGGGGTACCAATTCCTGCCTCTTATTGGGTGATGGATGAATCGGCTGGACTGCTGGCTCTCTTGGACATCGCTCCGCCCATGTCACCGAGAGCCTGGGTTGAAGTCAGAGTCCTTATCCTCCTGCTCTGCATCACCCAATGAACTTGGGACTGCCAATGGACCATTATGGCTCCCAGAGTTGGCATGTGCCCCAAGGCTGCGGCAGAGGTCCCTGGTCTAGCCCTTACTGGCCACCAATGCACTGTCTGTATTAGTGTTTTGTACTCATTGTGATGCGCCTCGTTCACGGAGATCCCGCTAGAAGCCAAAGTCACCTTCATGGTCAATGGTGGTGGCTTTGGATCCGCCACAGGCCCAGGCACAGGTGGTCTTCCTCCCCACAGAACTGCTGGACTGCTCTCTCCCAGGAAGGTGTACCAGTTCTAGCTCAGACCAGACCTATTTCCTTGTTGCTGGATGATGCCGTACTGCCTGGATAGTCCTCCCCTTCTCTCCTGGAGGATTTTAAGGAATACCAGGACCTTCGACACCACTTAGCCACTTCTTCTTCGAGTGATTGCTCATGTGTATTCCACTGTAGGTGTGCGTGCTTGCCACGTGCACCGGTGCTGGAAGCTTTTCCCTTAGCAGTACCCGTAGTAGGGGAGCCCTGCTGCGACCCCTGGAGTGACGCCTGTATATTGCGGTATTAAGGGGGCTGCGTGCTCCCCCACCCTCAGTTCCTTCTTGTCGCCAGTGAAGGTAGTCTGAACTTGTACTTCAGCATTGCTGTAGCTTCTATCCTTGGTAGTACCTCGATCGTTACTAGTTCTTTTTCGAGTGCTTGCTCATATCCATTCCAATTAGGTGTGCGCGCGCCGCGTGCACGATCGTCGGAGAAATTTTCTACCCTAGCAACACCCAGTGGGTCGGCTGTGGAGCCCCCTGGAGTGGCGCCTTCATGGCGCTGGATATATACCCCAACCGACCCAGGGCCCCCTCAGTTCCTTCTTACCGCCCCTGACGGTCGTTGGAACTGTGGAGCGCGGCATAGCTGTTCTCCACTCTCCCTAGCTTATCCTGTCAATTCTTGTAGATAGTTGTAGTTGTTGTATAGTCTTTAGATAGTTGTAAATAGCTAGCGGGGGTTAAGGGGGCTTCTTCTCCCCCCGGCGCATAGCCGGGCTCATGCCCAAGGCTCCTGGCTTTAAGCCGTGCGCGTCCTGTGCTAAGCCTATCCAACGGGAGATCCGCACGACTCGTGTCTGAAGTGTTTAGGAGAGTCCCACCAAACAGATAAGTGCAAGATCTGTAAGGCTTTCAGACCGAGGACCAAAAAGGAGCGGGACTTTAGGCTTAGGCAGCTCCTCATGGAGGCGGCACTTAGCCCAGATCCTCCCTCGGCGCGCCAAGTTCCGGCACCGAGCGCCTCGGTGCGCAGCGCCCCTGCGGCACCGACCGGTACTACACCGCGAGCAGACGCGGATAAGGCTTCATGGCACCGGCCTCCTTCGGCACCGCGGCCACCACAAGGGCCCCGGCACCGTTCCCTGTCTCTGGGGCATAAGAAATCCCGCAAGACGCAGGGGACTGCTGTCCTGCAGACGCTGGCTCTCCCGGTACCAGTGGTAGAGCCGTATCCGACTTTAGAGCGCCAGAAGTCGCAGATATCGGCTACACCATTGACTCCGGCACCGGGGCCGTTGAGTCCGGTGCAGACTGGCTCACCACCTCGATAAGTGGTGGAGCCCTGTCTCCCGTCGACTCCGGAGACCTTTGCGACGGCAAAAGACCTTATCGTGCTCACGGAGCCGGCGCCATCTCAACCCGCAGCACCGCCCGCTCCTCGCACAGTGCAATCCAGGGGCAAGCCTGCCCTGATACGCCCGCCGTCTCCGAGCGTGGACTCGCGGCACCGCTCCAGGTCTCGGAGCAGGTCCTGACGCCGCTTGCAGTCCCGGCGCCGACTTTCACCCCGGCACCGGTCGTACTCGCGGCCTAGGTCCTCTTCACGGCACCGATCTACATCTCGGCACCGTCAGGATCATTGGTGTACCGATCAGAGTCACGACGTAGTTCTCGGCACCGGTACGAGCACCATTCCAGTTCGAGGGGCTGCTCCCGGTACCACGTCTACAGGCAGTCATTCTCGTCTCGATCCAGATCCGGGTCTCAGCACCGACATGGCCAGCAGTGCCGATCCCGATCACGGTACCACTCACCGGCACCGTGCAGGGACCGCTTGCCTACGGACCGGCACTGATCGGCACCGTATCTCACCAAGCCCATTCAGCCGCGTTCGGCACCGCCTTGGCCTTCGAGATCAGCGTCTCGCTCCTCCGACGGGGCTTCGCGACCAGCATACCCTCCTCAGGGTCAGGCTGCCGCTGACTTGGGTCACTGGCAGGAGGGGACAGAGGACCCTGCGCAGGACCCTATGCATTGGTCTTTCTGGACCCCGTGGGCATATCACCAGGCACAAGGGGCTCCACCATCAGCCTCTCGCTCGGCACGCTCGGAACCCAGAGTCCCGGAGGCCACCATCTCCCCCCACCCACCCCGGCGCGTAATATGGACCTCCAGGTGGAGGAGATAGTAGAGGTGCAGGGACCCGGTGGTGAGCATCCTGTCGGCTGATGCCCCATCCTCGGTGGCATTACCACTGATTCGGACGATTCAGGCTAATGCTACTACCATATGGCAAACCCCTGCCTCCATTCCACCCACAGCCAGAGGGGTAGAGAGGAAGTACTTCATCCCCTCCAAGGACTATGAGTACTTATACTCATCTTCCACCATGCTCACTGGTTGTGTCTTCGGTGAACGCAAGAGAGCGTCATGGCCAGCAGGCGGCAGCGCCCAAATCAAAGGACGCTAAGCGCTTTGATTTGTTGGGGCGTAAGGTGTACTCGGCGGGGGGTCTGCAGCTCAGAGCCGCGAACCAACAGGCGCTCTTGAGCCGCTACAGTTACAACTCATGGAACTCCATGGGTAAATTCAAAGAGTTGGTTCTCCAGGACTCAAGAGAGGAGTTCGGGGCCTTAGTGGAGGAGGGTAAGAAGGTGGCTAGGACCTCCTTACAAGCCTCCTTGGACATAGCGGACTCAGCAGCCAGGACGCTAGCATCGGGCATCGCCATGCGACGCGTCTCCTGGCTCCAGGCTTGCCGCCAGAACTGCAGCAGACCCTGCAGGATTTACCTTTCGAGGGCCAGGGGCTGTTCTTGGAGAAGATGGACTCTCGATTACAGAGCCTCAAGGACTCGAGAACCATCGAGGACGGCGCCCCAGCCACTACCCAGGATCCATCTCCTTCCTTTCGGGATCGCCTCTCCTGTTTCCACCGTGCTTGGTCCCTCATAACATCAGACCGTTGGGTCCTTCGCACGGTGGAGAGGGGAGACGCTCTACAGTGGAGAGGGGAGACGCTCTACAGTTTTCTTCGTTACCCCCCTCCCCGTCCCTCTTCAGGGACCCTTCTCACGAGCATCTCCTTATACAGGAGGTTTTTGGCCTCCTCTCTGGTGGCACCTCCTCTATGGCTCCCATAGAGTTAAGGGGCAGGGACTTGAGACTCAATAACTTCTGACAACTGGGTCCTAGACACTGTAAGATTGGGCTATGCAATTCAGTTCCTTTCCACCCCCCTCCCCTTTCCCTGTCCCTCTTCAGGGACCCATCTCATGGGTCTTTGCTCACTAAGCAGGCCAGCTCTCTGAAGTTGGGAGCAGTGGAGGAGAGACCATGGTTTTTACTCCCAGTACTTCCTGATACCGAAATCCAAGGGTGAGATGAGACCTTCGCGGCCTCAACAAATTCATAAAGCCATAAGGAATGAGCGCCATCCCTCTATGGACACTGCAAAGCAAAAGGCTCTGGCTCTGGCGCACTGGGTGTGCACACCCCTAAGTGGAATATATGTCTGCATCATATCTCAAAGAGCCAAAGTTACAGTAAGTAACCATTTCTTATTTACAAAGTTAAATCAGGTACATATGCACATAAATGAGTTCCAGTTTTAGGTTTCAAAAGGTAATGGGAGCTGCTGTAATGTGCTCCCAACTTCAGAGAGCTGGCCTGCTTAGTGAGCAATGACCCATGAGATGGGTCCCTGAAGAGGGACAGGGAAAGGGGAGGGGGGTGGAAAGGAACTGAATTGCATAGCCCAATCTTACAGTGTCTAGGACCCAGTTGTCAGAAGTTATTGAGTCTCAAGCATTGTAAAAGCAGGCTAGCCTGTCCCAAAGGGATGGGGGAGGGACAGAGGAATGACTGGACCAGTGCTCTGAACAAAGCAGTCAAATGGGTGTTTGGCCTGCACCAAGGGAGGGCATGTGGACTATCCAAAGCCTGAGCCCGACTGCTTTCTCTGGTGGGATCTATCCCTCTCTCTAGGGTAGTCTCGCTGTTTTTTGTGGGGGGGGGGGGGGGAGAGGGGGGGAAAGGTTGTGCAAAGGAATGCTGTGAGCAATATTGTTGCTGCTGCTGAACACCACAGTGGCATCTTTGTGCAGAGGGCATGTAAACTCCCAAGGACCTCAAAGTAGCCCTGGAATCCTTGAAGGAGTGCAGGTGTCATCCGTCTTGTCCAAGAACAAGGCAAACTCTGTATGTCCTTTAAGGCTAACCCAAGCTAAGTAGCTTGGGGATCCCTTGCTTATGCTTGCCAAATTCCAAGTAGCATACTGATGGTAATTTCTCCTTTAACAGGAATTTTTATTCACTTTCCCCCAGCATTCAAGCTGTGATGGGACAGGGGCTTGTGCTCGTACCCTCTTCATTGATGTTGGGGAAGCAATGAGCACAGTATTTTGTCTACTGATGTTCCGCAATGGTTTGTCTGGTGTCTACAGACCTTCTTTTATTGGGCAGAGATGACCCTTCTTGTGGTAAGCTAGTATTTCACACTTTGGTAATGCTTCTCTTCTGACTGGGGAGGTTTCCAGTGTTAGCAAACATTTTTATAATTACAGAGCAAACACTTAAATATTACCTTTTAAGATGGGACACAGGTATAAGTGATATTAATGCATGCATCATCCTACAAGCAGTTCATAAGGGATCTGAACAGATTCTTATAACTCTAATATCTCTAATACTAATACACAGGTGAGCCAGACTGGTTTCCAGCTCTGCATTTGTTGGTGTTCAGTGAGGCCTAGGGGCCTTGGCATGAGCTGGCATCTGCTCTGCCAACACTACAGCATGATCTTATTCAAGCAAATTTCTTTAAAGAAACGTGTGTGTGTGAGAGAGAGAGGGAGAGAGAAAATATTCCTGGTAAAAAATGTGAATTCAAGCAGCATGCACCAATTGTTGGGGATATTGTCTGCTACATTTGGTGCACTGTTAGGAATGCAGAAGTCCTTTTCCATTAATAATAGCACAGAAATACAGGGTGCTGCTACTGGCTTTCAGTTGGCTCTAATATAAATATTTTTGGTAGAAGTGACCTGTAATTACAGTGAAGCAGAATAGATTACTTTGTATATAATATGTAAAGAACACAAGATGAGGATTAAAGGTTTTATGCAAATTTGGAATATCCAAACAAAAATATCCAAAAAAAACTTTTAATTTACACTGTGCCATCTTTACAGCATGTGCTACAGGCAAACTATTTAAAATTATTAGGACTGTTTGAGTTTTGAAAATATTTACTGGAACTATTTTTGTATCCTGCTAGGTGCCTTATTGATAGGTACCAGAAATCCAACTTTACTGGGCTCAGAGGGAGCCAGGAAAAACTCAGTAGCCTTTCTACTGATAAAAATGTCATAGCATTAGAGTATTTTGTCTGAAGTCCATTCCAATGGCCTTGCTGAGGGATCTACCAGCAGCAAACAGGGTGGATGTCTTTGCCATCTGCTCCATTCTCTTGAGCTGGGGTGTAGGCCTGTCTTGGCATGAGTAATCGGACATGGGTGAGGCTTCATTTCTTGGCAGATATGATTAGGGAGGTAAATAGATCAGCAGGCTGAAAACAGAATATCTGTACTAGCTAAAATAAGGGGGAACACCCAGTGATCCATTTACAATGGCATGATAATGGAGAGACAAGGTGAGTGAGGTAATATCTTTTATTGGACCAACTTCTATATCATATTCTAAGGAACAATCCAAGGTGAAGTGGCCTGTTAACACCTTTGCAGTCATAGGACAAAAAGGGGGGTTAGTGGGTTACAATGGGGGGGAATATTCCCTGAGGTTCAGTGTTGGGAGCTGGGAGGATTTGGCCAGTGCCTTTCTCTGTGTAATTCATGAGTGGCTCTGGAGCTACCATGAAATCTAGCTGGGTGTGGGGCTCCACATGTGGTTGTGCTGAGTGATAACAGCACCTGGAGGGGTTTGCTGCTGGTCACTAGCAAGGCATTGTGAGAGACAGCCCAGTTAAGGGAGCACAGTGGTCCCACAGTCCCAAGCTGCACCCCTGAGGATTCCGTCACAGTGGCATGTTTTTTCACACCCCTGACTGACAAAAGTTTTGCTGACAAAAGTGCTAGTGTAGTCACAGTACCGTAGTACCTTTTCCAGACCCTGAGGAAGAGCTCTGTATAGCTTGAAAGCTTGTGTGCGTCTCTCTCTCTCTCTCTCTCCAACAGAAGTTATAAAAGATACGACCTCACTCTCTTTGTGTCTAATATCCTGGGACCTATAAGGCTATAATTTTTATTTAGTGTGTGCATAGTCGTCTAGCCATGCGATGACATCTTCAGTGGCGTGATGCAGTTCTTCTAGGCCACTGCTGAACCTAGTTGTGACGGTGCTGCCCAAGCTGAGGTCACTCAATCAAGGTGAACTGCAAACAAAATGGGGCAGACAAACCCCAAAAGCTGGTGGTTATTCCAATACATAGATTTACAAAGCCAGCACAAAACAGCTTCTATAGTACCTCACTGGTTACTTAGAAGTCCAAACAACGCAGTTTCCTTAAAGTACCCAGCCTCAGGCCTTCGTCCAGACACACCTGTCAAACATATGATGATGATTATTGAAAATCTTATCTCATCATATAAAAGAAAAGGTTCTTCCAATACCAAAGGATCAGCCACATACCCAGGTTCAGTTACAATTTAGATCTTACCCAAAATACACACTAATAGCCAATTCTTGTTAATTAAACTAAAATTTATTAAAAAGGAAAAGAGTGTTGGTTAAAAGATCAATATACATACAGACTTGAATTCAATTCTTGAGGTTCAGATACATAGCAGAGGTGAGCTTGTAGTTGCCAAAAGTCCTTTTAGATATAGTCCATAGGTTATAGTCCAATGTCCATATTCAGGGTGGCTCCAGTCAATGACTGGGGATCTCAATCCTTGTGGCTTAAGGTTTCCCCCTCTTGAAACCCAAAGCAGATCTGAGATGAAGTAGGATCGTGTCCCAGGGTTCTTATACATTTCCAGCAGCCTTTCAGCCTGAGAAAACAATAGGCTTAACTTTCCTTCCAAACATCCTGGCAATTAGCACAGGGTAATTTATCCATTAAACAGTTCAGATACAGGTTACCACAACCGTCAAAGAGACATATTGACAATAATACTATTTCACTCAAGTATCATCACATGTTAATATTCCTTTTTTTGATCTTTGAATTAAAGTTATAGCAATAGACAAGACTTGTTTGCTTACATCACAAGACCTGAGCAAACATCTACCCTTGATCTCTAACAATGCAGACTTGCATTTCAAAGCTCTATTCACTTACCTATCTTCCTAGCCAGTCTCTAAAGTTCACCCATGGGTTGGGTCAGTCTGTAAGTTAATTAACTCTTTCTGGCCCTGTCACCTTTCAATGAGATACTATATTATACTCATAACATCACACTAGTCAGCAGGCATTCCTCGACAACATGTGTCATCATCTGTGTTGTGCCGCAGCTGCACAAAGGGCTGTCACGAAGGCCCCGGTGTTATTGGTTGGCTGCACAGAGAACTTGCCCTGTCCAGAACCAGTTCAACAGGGACCATTGGCAACGGGGCAGGTCAAAACCAGTTGGGCAAATTGTGGGGTTGGCGACGAGGGACTGGTTGGGAATTATGACAGAGATCCATTCCTTTCGCCAGAGTGTTTCCGCCCTAACATCCTGGTGTGGTGGATGAGACCATAATAGGCGACAGGACGGCAAATATGCAGCTGGTGGTTTAAAAAGGTCGTTGTGCAGCGGCAGGCTTTGGTTGGCGCATACTTTGTCCAGTGGAACCTCTCGTCTGATATGAGAGGAGCAATATTGCTGAGAACTGGAAGCCATGGGAGTGGAGTTGGACGCAGGGTGCCGGAGATGATACGCATGGCGGCCTATAACTGCTTATTCAGATAAACATTCAGTTCTCGGGTTGCGCTGGTGTGATGAAAATGGAACAAACTCGAGACTGTTTTTATGACGCTTGGCTGGAGGCCCTAAGTCTTACAGTAGTCAAACTTTATCATGTCCCGGTTTAAGGTAGCATCAAGCTCGTTGAAGACTACAATAACACTGCATAAGATAACAATGGGTAGAATAAGCCTGGAATTTAAGATAAGGTAATGAGTAAGTGGTGTATGGACAGTGTGTGAACCTCGCATGCTGTACAAGGACTGGTTCCTACAAAGTGACCAAGCTATCCCCAAAACATGTAATGTGATGTATAGTGAATGCAATGTAACATGTAAGTGTATATAAAAGAAGCTTGCTGTGTAACTTTGGACAACTAGTATGTCCTGTACCCACCCCCTGCTCTTCAGCCTGAACAACTGAAGTGTAGTTTGATTGTATGCCAATAAAGAAACCTCAGTGATGAGTTTGGAGTTGAGCTGAGTTCTTGAGAACTGTGTGAATAAGGTCTCAGAGGCTACTGAGTGACTAAGGTCTGAGAAACCACTCCAGTAATGGGAAGGCAATGAAATACCTCAAAATCCTTCATATTAAGGTTACCCAAACTTGGCATTAAGGGTCATATATAGTTTGCAAATAATCACACTTAATTTTTAAAAGCAAAAATTAATGCACTATACTTGCATCTTCCTTGACTGACTTAATAGAAACTTCTTGTGGTTTGAGTTCACTAGCAAAAAACACTTGCAGTTGATCAATTTTTTCCTCATCCTGCAGTTGTAGGGGACAGAAGCTGGACTCCACTGACCACTTTGGATAGTACTTCGGGTGCCTCTTCTAGGATAGCGTCTGAATCTCTGCTGATGTTGCTCTGAAGTGATCTAGCAGATGGTGCCCTCATCAGGATAGTAATAAGAGGGAGGTGTATAGCGAGAGCTCTTGGCATTGTGGCAGTTTTGTCCGGAATTCATTGGGAAGGAAACAACTTTGTTCTGGTATTTCCAAGCATTGCCAACTGGTCATTTATCCTGTTAGGGGGAAAAACCCAGCTCATATTCGGAGATTATCCCATCCCCAGAAAACTTTTATAACTGAACACATTTGTTGGTATGATATCACTGTTGGCTTGAGTGTACAAGTTACTATACAGCTTAAATGTCAGTGTTCAAAAATCTAAGTGCACAGGATTTGTTGAGCCAGATTTACAAATGAAATCCAGTTGAAGTTCTTGGCAAGAATGGCTTTCCACATTTATCAAACTGGAGAAATAAAATACTGCTGAATACTGGTGCTGTAGAATGCCTGGAGAACTAGAGTCTTTCTAGAGACAAGGGCACTGCTGTTCTTTCCCCCCATTGTCTAATTTATCCATGTTTCTAAACAAATGTCTGTACAGGTTAATTGGTTCTCCTTTCTTTGTTCCTTTGGATTTATTTCCATATTGTGACAAAGTTCCTCCTCTATCCTGGTGGGTCCTGCGCTTATTGGCGGATTTTCTTGCCTCAGAGATTCATCATGTGGGTTGGGGAACAGCCCAGAGACCTTCCCCTCTGGGAGAACCCACAATCCAGGTCAATTGGGAGGTTTGGGGGAAACCCGGGCCCGCCCTCTACTCCGGGTTCTAGCCCAGGGCCCTGTGGACTGCAGCTGTCTATAATGCCTCCTGTAACAGCTGCATGACAGCTACAACTCCCTGGGCTACTTCCCCATGGCCTCCTCCAAACACCTTCCTTATTCTCACCACAGGACCTTCCTCCTGGTGTCTGATAACGCTTGTGCTCCTCAGTCCTCCAGCAGCACATCCTCTCACTCTCAGCTCCTTGCGCCTCTTGCTCCTAGCTCCTCACACTCGCACCACAAACTGATTGGACATCATACAGTCAGCCTTCCAAAGGTGGGGTTATCCCCAAGTAGACCTCTTTGCCACCAAGAGCAACACACAGTGCCCTCAGTTCTGCTCATTCCAAAACACAGTCCGGGCTCGATTGCCAATGTGTTCCTAATACCATGGGGCAGGGGGCTGAAGTATGCCTTCCCTCCTATCCCCCTGGTCCACCAGGTCCTTCTCAAAATTCACAGGGACAGGGCGACAGTAATCATGATTGCCCCACCTTGGCCGCGGCAGTATTGATACACAGCCGTCCTAGAGGTGTCCATAGACGCCCCGATAGCCCTGCCCCTCTTCCTGGCTCTGATCACGCAGGACCACAGGCGCCTCCTCCACCCGAACCTGCAGTCTCTACATCTCATGGCTTGGAAACTCCATGGCTAAATCCCATGGAGAGCCAGTGCTCTCAGTCAGTGAAACAGATTCTCCACAGGAGTAGTAAACCTTCCACTAGGGCTGGCGAAGTGGAAAAGGTTTTCCTGCTGGTGTGAACCCAAGCGCCTTCAACTGATCCAGGTTCCTATCCCGGTTATTTTGGACTACCTCCTACACCTTAAGCAATAGGGTCTGTCCCTTTCTTCCATCAGAGTGCACCTGGTGGCCATTTCCGCTTTCCATCCAGGGGAGTCTGGGCGCTCTGTGTTTTCAAATCCCATTGTGGGGCGATTCCTCAAAGGGCTGGAGAGGGTGTTCCCGTATTCTCGCCCGCCAGTCCCAACCTGGAACCTGAACCTGGTCCTCTCCAAACTCATGAGCCAACCGTTTGAGCCCCTGGCCATTTGTTCCCTCCTCTACCTTTCTTGGAAGATAGTGGTCCTGGTGGACATTACATTGGCAAGGAGGTTGTCCAAACTGAGAGCTCTCACCGCCAAACCTTTAGACCGCACCCCAAATTTCTCCCCAAGGTGGTATCCCAATTCCACATGGGACAGGACATTTGCTTGCCTGCGTTTCTTTCCAAAACCCCACACAAGCCTGAGACACCGCAGCCTACACACGCTGGATGTCTGAAGAGCTTTGGCATTCTACATAGAGTGCACGAAAACCCCATTGTTCGTTGCCATAGCCGATAGAATGAAGGACCTCCCAGTCTCTGCACAATGCATATTGTCCTGGATCACAGACTGCATTCGCATGTGCTACGAGCCGGCCAAGGTCCCAGCCCCAGCGATTATGGCCCATTCAACCAGAGCGCAGGCATCCTCGACTGCCTTTCTGGCTCAGGTCCCCATCCAGGAGATCTGCAAAGTAGCCACCTGGTCTTCAGTGCACACCTTTACAGCCCACTATGCTGTCAACTAACAGGCCAGAGATGTCCACCTTTCCCCACTTTCTCGGAGTCCTACTTACCAAAAGGCTTGGGATTGCAGGGGAGGAATTGAGGCAGTGGAGCACCACACTCCTTTTAAACCCTTGCCCTAGAACATCCAGAGTTCAGTTGAGAACTGGGAGAACTCTAGACACTAGGGTCCCCAGGCCTTTCAGCAGCTTCAAATCTGCACACACCATTTTTTGTTAAGGATGATCTCTGATGGTATAGAAATTGTCTCAAGTGATTTGCATAAAATGTCATACATGGAACTGCACAGAATTTGGCAGCTGTATCCTTGCCTACCATACACATTGATGAACCATGTTTGTAGTCCCATAGACTTGGTCAGTTTTATTACCTGGGTGACGAAAGTACAAGTTCAGGGATCATTAACATGAAGAGAAATAATTTTCCAGTGTCATAAGGAATTATACCATGTACAAATTGAATTAAATTTTCTGAGGCAAAACGTTAAGGGGAATCAAGAAACCAAACCACCACAAACCTTAAAGCAAGTAACAGAGCTGGTTAAGAATTTTTTAAGGAAACATTTTTTTGTTGGAAAATGTTGATTCACTGAAGCCAAAACTTTTCTAAGAAATTTATCAGTTTCTTCTCAACTTTGTTGGGAAGATGTCTCAGGTCCAGGATGGAATTGTTGGTTAAAATAGGAGAGAGCTCAGTGTAGCCCAGTGGTTAGAGCACTCATCTAGGATGTGGGGGACCCAGTGTTCAAGTCTCTGATTCTGAATTATTTGCAGTGTTGTTGTAGCCATGTTGGTCATAGGACATGAGAAAGGTAAGGTGGGTGAGATCATATCTTTTATTGGACCAACTTCCGTTGGTGAGAGGACAAGGTGAGCTGAAGAAGAGATGTGTTGAGCTTGAAAGCTTGTCTCTTTCACCAATAGAAATTGGTCCAGTAAAAGATATTACCTCACCCACCTTGTCTCTCTCTGATTCTGAATGAGAATCTCAAACCTGGGTCTCCTACATCCCAGGTGAGTGCCCTAACCACTGGGCTTTTGGCTGTTCTGGGGTGGGTGTGGGGGTTGATCTCCTGGCTTTTTTGGAAAAAATCTTTGAAGGGTCTCTGTTTCATACTGTTTCATACTGACAGGAAAAGTTTTGAAATCTTGAAATTTTTCATGGGATGAGAGGATTCCTACCCACTTGTAATCACACATTTGAGATTGAGCAGAATTGTTGTTCCTTTGCTGCTGCTGCTTTCATATGGCTGGTGTAGAGCAGCAACTACAGTTTCACCTGAACTTGATTGAGCCAAATGGCTACATCAGGAGAAGCAGAATTTATTGCAGTAATGCCTCCTTCATATTTATAAATTGGGCAGTAGGTAGTGATATGTTCGATGGTCTAGCGTGGGGAACCACACTCACACACCGGGGAGTCTTTGATTTTCCATTTGTGCATTAGATATCCGCATCTATCATGGTTGGTTCGAATTCGGTTCAGAGTTGACCAAGATGACCGTGGAAGGTCAAACTCGGGAACCTTCTGCTTGTGGGACTTAAGACGTTGGGGGGTGGGGGGGAGAGTGTTGTCAAGGTCTTGGTGAATAGGAATTAATTTGTTTTCCTGGATTTGCTGAGCTTTGCAGAATGTTGCAGCAGTTCGGCGTATCCGTGGGGGAGTGATGTTAGACAGGACAGGTAGCCAGGGTGTTGGAGTCAACTTAAGGGTTCCCGTGATGCACCACATCACTGTGTTCAGCTGGATATACACAAGTCATGTGTGACTGCATCTGCTCCATACTGGTGCACAATATTCAACTACAGAATATACAAGTGCTATGCAGTTTATTTATAAAGTCATTGGGAGGTGAACTATCTCCAATTCAACAGGTTAATCATTAATATTTGGACGATTTTCTTGCAATGCTGTTTAGGAGGAGAACATCACCAGACAGACATTTAAATTGTTTTATTTAACTAAAACAACAGCGTTAAGTATTCTGGATTTTTTTTCATCAACAGCAAACCTATAATATTTTAACAAAACAAGCATATATCCCTCGCTTCTCACATTTCTCTCCAGACATCTTCACCTTGTCCAGATCTATTCCGCCCCAAACAATCTTCTATTCATTGAACTTTTTGAAAGTTTGCACTTTTAGAGATAGATAAGGGATTGACTCTGTGTACACAAATTTGCAGAGAGACAATAGAGTTGAGGACTTTATTTCTTGTCTCTATATATTATTTATTTATTTAAAAACATTTTTCTTGTTAACAAGCATGTTTCCTCCGGAGACACAAATCCACAGTTCAGTGCTAACAGGGGTCAGGCTAGAGACTCTTGCCTACATGCTCGGGGTCTTACTGATCGCCATATTTGGGGTCGGGAAGGAATTTTCCTCCAGGGTAGATTGGCTGAGCCTCTGGAGGTTTTTCGCCTTCCTCCGCAGCATGGGGCAGGGATCACTAGCAGGAGGGTCTCTGCCGATTGAAGTCACTAAAACACAGGATTGGGGACTTCAACAGCAGAGTCCAGGGAAGGGGTAGGGACGGTTTTGTGGCCTGCAGCATGCAGGGGGTCAGACCAGATGATCATAATGGTCCCTTCTGACCTTAAAGTCTATGAGTCTATGAGTTCGAGAACTGCAAAACTAAGCATCTCTGATGATATCTTCTAGGTTGGGCACTGAGTCCCATTGGGTAGATAGAAAGATTAACCTAAATAATCTATACAGAAGCCTGTGGAACCCCATAAGATTGGGTCCCTTATCCATGAACTATTGGAACTAGTTTACAAAACTTTTTTTTAAACATTACGTGAACATATTGTCTCATACTATTGAATTAGAAATTATAATTCCTATTCCATGTTGAGATATCTTTGAGCTATAATGTATCTTATCTAAAGATCGTTTTAATTAAGTTTTTTCCTCAAAAAGCATTTTATCAAAAAAGTTCAATTTAAATAAAAAAAATCAATTTAATTTTTTTTTTTAAATAATTGATTTTTATCCACCCTGGTAGTGTCCAGGCTCGATAACTTGAACGTGTAAAATCAAGGTTTTGCATGCAATCAAGCCAGCACTGGTGTCTTGCTGTGTCAAGGGAGTGTAGCAGGGTTTTTGTGGTATGAAGGCTCTTAGTCTGATTGTATTGCCGGAGCAACTCCTGCATCTCTCTCGTCCAGCAGGGAGTGTGCTTTTTCCGGAAGTCTCGGGGAATGTTCTTCTTTCCTGCTACTTTCAGGAGCCCTGTGAACCATTGATAGCATTCTGGTCTCACTGGAATCCTTGCAACAGTTTTCTCAACCGTCTATTTGTAGGCATCCCAATCAGCTTTTGGAAAATTCCATCGTGGTACCTGTTTTGGAAAGAACACAGGAATTTCGATGCCTACATAGATCATTATAAGCCTGTGTTGGCTGTTTGGAAATGCCAGTAGTACATCACGTGTTACGATAAGTGTTACCACTTTAGTCTTTAGACACGAATGTTAGGTTTGGATGTATCCACGTTTCCAGTGCTTGAATGGAATGTTGATTGTTTTAGTTCGTAGATTAGTTGTAAGTCTTGTGCAGATATCCAATCCATAAGTTCTTCGCTGTTGCTTTCATTTGTTTTATAGCCCCATATAGTGTGGTGACTATTAAAATCACCTGCATAGATGCATGGAATAGTAGTGCTAGGTAGCGCTGGTTTGGGCCATCTTGTTCTAGGGGCTTTATAGAGTTGGTAATGTGGAGCTCCCCTACTTTGATAGTTGTGATAAATGCGGTCTCCTCTTCGGTTGATGGAATAACATTAAAATCTGTGATAGTGTCCTTGATGTATATTGCCAAGCCATATTTAGGATGATAATGGCTAGTCGTTAGATTGTATCCATAGATACGGTAGCGCCTAGCCTGTTGGTCGTTGCCAACATGGGTCTGTTGCAACATGAGGATATCGATGTTGTAAATCTTCAGCAAGTTTCCAAGGTACTCACATTTTGCCCATGAGAGTCTTTCAACATTCAGTTGCAGGATTTTTATTCCAGGGGCTATTTGGCACTCTGTATGGCCCTGAGGAGGAACTTTAGGATTTGTTGAGTTGCTGTTCTGATGACCAGGAGATCATTGAGTGACGTTCGTTCGCTGAGTTGATGGCATTCATTGTGAATTCTTACTTAACAGAGTGGGCCCCATGAAGGATGCCATCTTCCGTTCTTCCGTTAGTGCTATTGTGAAGCTTTTGCAATTAAATATATAAGTGAACAATTTCTGCCCCTGGGCATGGGATTTGGTGATACATATCTTACCATGTGGAACAACAAATATGAAAAGCCATTAGTTATCCAGTTAGAGTATTTAATACCATGAGGCAGTGAGTTCCATATCGTGTATATCTGTTCTGTCCCTCTTGTTATAGTTATGGGTATGTATTTTTGAATTTCAGTGTATTTGAAAGGGATCCCAGTGGAGCTGAACCCAGCGTGAGCCTTGCCCACCGCAGCAGAAATCTGCTGGAGTTCTCAGCCAGCCAGAAGCTCAACACAGCTCAACAAATGCCTAACATCATCTCCCAGAATAAGGAGAGGTGAGGTGAATATATTTAAAGTTTAAAAGTACTAGCTGTTCATGATACTTTCATGCTTTGCTCCCTTGCCTTCAATTTCCCTGTGCAACATAAAGTAGAGTTATTAAGTGAGCATTGTTAGGGCAGCTAAGCCTAAAAATGGAGTGCCTTGAAAGCCGATTCCTCTTGTACTGTACTTACAGGATCTTCCTGGCAAGATTCCTCTTTAAGGCCCAATCTTGATGTGCTGAGATATAAAAACTAACCAACCCCTGAATCAGACAAATCAGTGCATGCATTCCATAGTGAGAGAGCAAGCTGTGTAAGCACTCTTGCCTCAGCAAAGCAGGATCAAGCCAGTATGGTGTCATGCTTTTGATGTGCAGTTCCATACCTGGCCTGATTCTGATGCTGAGCAAGTCCTGTGACAGTCCCTGACACTGGACTTGCATACAACTCAAAGAGCAGTTCCCTGTCTCTTCCAGCATAGTAGGCAAGAAGTTGCTGCCAGCTTTCCATGTGTGGGGCTGTGATGGGGTGTACAACCCCCACACTGCAGAGCAAGGGGTTTAGGAGGAGTTCTGGGCCCAGGTGGCCCCACCCAGTTGCACTTGCAGGGCCTGCACAAGCTGGAGGCAGGGCTTTAAAAAGGGGAGCAGAGCAGCTCAGAGTGGGCAGGCAGTGGAAAGGTGCAGGCAGCTGCTGTAAAGGGAAAGCACTGCCCTGGAGCTCCTTGCTTGAGGTCTTACTACACAGACTAATGGAAATGTACAAAGGAGAGTTAAGTGGCTGAGCATGCAGGCAAGAGGCTTGGTGAAAGTGACTCACTTCATGAAGCTAATGGGGATAGAGAGGTGGCCCAGGGGTGGGGGGCAGAATCTTAGCACCCCAAGGTGTTGAATATAGCTGCCCACCACTGGGCCCTGGAGCATAGCCCAGTGTAGAGGGTAGGGCCGAGCTCCCCTCTCCATCCTTAGAAGACATTACAACACCAGGGGTCTTCACCTCAGGTGAGAGTCGCACCGGAGTAGACCTTGACTGGCCAAGAGCCTAGCCCCCAAATTACCTGGGCTGAAGGAGACGATGGGTAACCCTTGGGGCAGGATGCTGATCTGTCAATCCCTGCCTAATCTCTAGGCAGCACTGTGGGCGGTTGTGCACCTCCTACAGGGCCAAATGTTACTATCATAGACTTTAATCAGCACAGGTGTAATGCTGCTGCCTCTGGTGGGACACAACTGAGAGTATCAATTCAGGACAAATTGCTTAGAGCAGGGTAGTTACAGCCCAAGGCAGCGGTTCCTTTGCACACCAAGGCACGCCAAACAGAGAAGACTTTGGTTTTACCCCACTGGCTATCCAGAAGTCATACAAGCAATTTCCTTAGACACTCCAGTTTCCCAGTATCACCACCAGCAGCCACTTACGGGGATGAAAACCAATACCCCAGTAAAAGAAAAAAGGTTCTCCTGAACCCAAAGGACCAAGCCCCAGACTTAGGTCAATATACAAATCAGATCTTACCCACAAATCACACTGTTGCCAGTCCTTTAGAATCTAAAATCTAAAGGTTTATTCATAAAAAGAAAGGAATATAGATGAGGGTTAAAATTGATTAAATGGACTCAATTACATACAGTAATGGCAAAGTTCTTGGTTCAGGCTTGTAGCAGTGATGGAATAAACTGCAGGTTCAAATCAAATCTCTGGAGTACATCCACAGCTGGGATGGGTCATTCAGTCCTTTGTTCAGAGCTTCAGTTTGTAGCAAAGTTTCTCCAGAGGTAAGAAGCAGGATTGAAGACAAAATGGAGGAGTTTCCAGGGCCTTTTATATTCTTCCTCCTGTGGGTAGAAACCCCTTTGTTCTCCTGTACAAAATCACAGCAACAAGATGGAGTTTGTAGCTACGTGGGCAAGTCACATGTCCATGTATGATTCAGTTTGCAGGCAGCAGCCACTGCTCACATGCTACCTTGAACGTCCCAGGAAGACTTCTCATATGTGGATTGGAGTCTCCCAAGGTCCATTGTCAGTTAAGTGTTTCTTGATTGGGCACTTAATCTGCAACTTCCTTTCTCAAGAAGCTGACCAAAGGCTTCACTAATGCTACTTAGAATCAAACGCATTGAGATACAAGTACATAGCCAATATTCATACTTTCAACTAAAAAAAGATACACACATAATCATAACCAGCAAATAACCTTTTTATAGACACCTCACATGACAACCTTTGTACAATATTTGCTGCATATATGTAACAGTGGTTGCAACAATGATCTATATAGTCAGTTTGTCAATAACGTCACAATAGGCAGTAGCTGCACAGCTCTCTGCAATTCCTTTATAAGGGCTTAGAAAGATCAAGCACTTGATTTGGCTCTGGGAACTTAATGTTGAGATACTACCACATACTCTATAGCTGTGCTGAAGGATCCTTCACAGTGTTAGAATCATAGAATATCAGGGTTGGAAGGGACCTCAGGAGGTCATCTAGTCCAACCCCCTGCTCAAAACAGGACCACTCCCCAGACAGATTTTTGCCCCAGATCCCTAAATGGCCCTCTCAAGGATCGAACTCACAACCCTGGGTTTAGCAGCCTAATGCTTAAACCACTGAGTTATCCCTCCTCCCTAGAAAGCATTGGGGGAAAAATGTACTCTACACATTGTTGCCAGCTCCTGGGATTTTACCACAGGTCTTGAAATGGTGTTTTTCTTGAAGACCCAGCTGGTAGAGTCAAGACACCAAAAGAGAATCACAACTTTCATTTGGAAAAAAAAAGTTAGTTTCTAGCTCTCATGGTTGCAGAGAAAAGTGTGAAAACATGAAGCAGGTGTACCCTACAGGCTCAGAAACCAGCAGGCAAGCAAAAAACCCAACATTTATTATTAAAACTAATATTTAAGACAGTCTCATGATTTGGGGGCCTGATTCACAATTTTTGAACACTTGAGGTTGGACATACTCTCTATGCACCCTAAAGGAGTCTTGACTCAAGACTTGGGAATCCGACCCAGGCCCTTCCTGGCTTGAGAAAGAGAGTTATTAGCGATTGGTGCCACTTCTGACTGAAATAACCAATACTTCATGGGGGAGAGGGATAGGGATAGCTTAGTGGTTTGAGCATTGGCCTGCTAAACGCAGGGTTCAATCCTTGATGGGGCCACTTAGGGATCAGTACTTGGTCCTGCTAGTGAAGGCAGGGAGCTGGACTCAATGACCTTTCAAGGTTCCTTCCAGTTCAATAGGATGGGAAGGAAACTTTTCTTTCTCCTTGAAAAATGCAGTAGAGTTGTCTTGACTTGCATGGTTATGAATGTTAATATTTGTCATGTTACCCAGCCCTTCTTAAAATTCAAGCTATGATATTTGTTTTCTTAGTCACTCAAATGCTTGTGCAAACCATTATTCCTGGATATCTACAGAGATGCACCTCACGAATGTATGATTACAGTCTGCTCTAGCGGCTGCCTACCAAGTATTCCCAAAGAATAAGTTTTATTTTATCCATTAATATCTTTATTGGTCATTTACAGGGGTGTATTCAATTGACATAAAGTCACTTTAAGCCTTTCTAGATCTCCAGCAGGCAGTGGATGTGTATGTTCTGGATTGTGTCCAGATTGAAGGTTGGCTTATTCAGACTGTGTTTTCCCCTTCACAGAGTCTGTCCTAACAGATCTGTCCTTTCCAAATATTTTTGGCTAGCTGAATAGAGGCAGCCGCAAATGTGCAGAAAGCACTAATAGATTTTTGCCATGTGGAAAGACGGGAATCAATCAGGAATACTCTAATGACTTAGTATTATGTGGCTATGATGAAGGGCCTATGTTCTATGTGGCATATTTTAGACTATGAATTATGTGATGAGGTAGCAGAGATGCTCACTCAGGAAGGTATGTCAGAGCCAGCACCTCCTCTTTTTCTCCAGTCTTTCACCTTGTTGCTTGGTAAGCGTGGAACCCTCTGCTTCTTTTTCTTTTCTCTGTCAGTGCTAGAAGCAGAGACCAGAAGAGGGACAAGGCGGGAAGGTGGAAAGAAGGATAAAGGAAAAAAAATGAGTAACATTTTCAAAAGGAACCTGGGCATTTAAGTGCCTGAGTCTCACTGAAAGTCAGTAGGACTTCAGCTCCTAAGTCACTTAAGTGCTTTCACATTTTTTACCCAAGGATTATCATAAAGAACTGAGGCTAGGGACCTGGAGCTAACTGCCTGAGTTTAAGAGCCAAGCCAAGACTTCTGCCTTGCTTCTAGGCCTCCTTCCCAATTCTCCACTGGGCAGGCCCCAGGATTTCCCAGACTACCAGCAGCATCTCAGGCAAAATCTCCTTCACAGACAAACTTTTCCTCTGCTACTCCACATATGAAAGAGATGGCCTGGCTTTTCATATGCCTCCCCCTCTCAAAGGTGAAGCAAGGAGAGCCCCTGTGGTTCTTTAGGGACTCTGGGAAAGGGAGGGCTAGTTCCCTTCTCTCCTCACTCTTATGGCTGAGATCCCAGCTGGGGTTGAGATTGGGGTTTCTCTTCTGTCTTTCTCCAAGGCTCTGCTGCCCCTGTGAGTCTCTGCCTCAGGCTCCTTTCTTTCCATGTTTCTCCCATTTGGAAGAGCTGTTGATCTACTAGCAGCTACAGTGTAGCAGGGTTTGCTGCCCATTCTGCCACTTTTCATCCCTGCTGGCTCTGTGGCCTCTCCAGCTGCTCTCAATTCTGGATCCCCTCCCTGCAAGCAGCTGGCAGTGTGGTCTTGCTCTTTTGCTTGCCCCCTACTGCCCACCTTAGCTTCCCCTATCTCACTAGACCAAAGAGCAGGCCACTTGACCAGACTTCTCTGCACATTGGCCAGAGAAGCCTGCCTCTTTGGGTATGAAATCTATAGGGCTGCTGTTTGGTCCGTGCCCCTTACATTTGTGTCACATTATAAAACTTGAAATCAATTAGAAGTATGGTTACAATATGCATGCAAATAAGATGATGTCTTTGAGCTCCTGCCAACTGGCCAGAATGGCCTGTGGTGCAGATTTAGGTAACCCCTGCTTCAATATGTCCACTTCTTCATAGCTAGGGCTCTTTCTCCCCCAGCCATGCAGAGCATCACCTCCTGGAGCCTGTACACTGGAGTCAAGGTTCATCCAGGTTCACCAGTCCACATACAAGCACAGTGCTGTAGGAGCAAAGCAATTGCTGTGGGCAGAAGTCTTGTTTTGAATGGTTGATGTAGAGAAGAATTTATTACAAGTGATTAATGACATCTGCAAATTTAATCTGAATGATTGTCATTTTATTTGTATCAACTTAACACTTAGGAACCCTAGTCATGGACCAGGACCCCATTATGCTGGGCACAGAACAAAAACAACAGTCCCTGCCCCATGGAGCTAGCAGTATTGTAAATAAGATTTACAGTTAAACTGCTAACTTCTTTGGCTTGTTTGTGTGAGCACTATGATTTTTGGCTTAAGAGGCAAATTTTGTTTTTGACTCCCATACTGATGATGTGTTTCCCTGCATTGGGTTCTACAAATATCCTGAGGGAAAAGAGAGCAAAATACTGGGTTACTAGGCACAAATTGTCATCTCTTCTAGAAGAAGAATCTGTTGGAGCAATAGTAATCTGTTCATTGGCTCTCTCATTGGCCCTTGGTGATACATGTTCATTGTGGGAGGCTGAAGGAACTTTGAAAGAAATTTGAAGAGATTTTTTGGTGTCTTTATTTCTAGGTATGAACGTTCTGTTTCTGATAACAAAGCCTTAATGGTAGTAACAGAAGACCCACTATTGTATATTTCTCCACCACCCTGTCAGCCACTGATCAACCGGACTGAGTCTCTCAGGTTAGTAAACATTGATTTCCAAGTGCGTGTTTTTTAGTTTGTAATTGTTGTGTGAATGCTGTGTAGATGAAAGGTGCCAGACTGGCGGCCAAGGTGCCTGGCATTTCTTTGTTTATATCCATACTAGATACATTGTGGTCAGTGGCAACACAAGCTTCCCCATTGTTCTACAGGTGTGTTTGAATCCTGGTTTAGCTGGCATCTGTAAGTTACAGATGTGGGAAACCCAATATAAACTGGGTTGCTTTAAATGGATCTTAGTTTGTTAGACCGGTGTAACTTTGTGTATGGATACTCTAACATCCATTTACACCAGCCTGACCTAGGTTACCGACACCTCTAACTTATAAGTGCAAGCTAAACCAATAGAAGCCATGCTTAAACCAATGTTAGAGTGGCCACACACAATGTTGCACTGGTTTAATTAACTCAGTTTAACTTTTCACCTTTAGTTAAACCAGTGCGCTGTTTTGTACCAGGGTGTAGACAGTCTGACCTAGTAGTCAGAGGAGTGAGGTTTAGTGGGCGGTGCTGGTGTCCAGATAGGGGAACCAAGCCAAGGGGTCAGCACCAGAATCAACTGCCAGTTACTAGATCCAGGAAACAAAGCTGAGGGTCAGAACCAAGGTCAGATACCAAATGCCAGAGCCAAGGGTCAAGTTTGAATCAGGGTCAGAAGTGAGAGGCCGGGGTCGGAGCCAGGACTGGTCACTAATGATTGGAGGTGAGGTGTAAGGGAAGGAACTTGAGGAGAGGCACGGAGCAGGAGCATGGTGGGAACAGGGGTGAGGCAGGAGCATAGCAGGAATCAGGAACAGGGTTGGGTGCGGGAGGCAGGCACAAGCAGAGTCCAATGCAGCCACAATAGGAAAACACCTTGGTGCTTGGATAAATTTCCTGTGCCACCTTCTGGCTCAAATAGTATGGATGGACCAATCTGTGGAACTGGGTGATCCTCCAATCAGGGCTCCTGTGGTTGGCGCCTTGGCTGAGGCCATAGTCCTACTAGCTCCCCAGCCCATCAGATTTCAGCAGCCATCGGGTGCAGCCCAGAACGCAGTGGCTCTCTGGGGACTCCCAGGCCTGGGTTCAAGACCCAAGATGTCACATGCATCTTTTGTGTATGGACTAGGCCTTAGCTCCCACTTGCTCAGCTGACTTGCCTCCCTTTAACCTATGAGACATGCTGGATTGTCCCATAATGCATTTGAGCAGGCAGCAATGCAGTAAGGCTTGCACTTGATGGGATCAGAGGATTCCCTAGGATGCTGGCCCAGTGCTGCATCAGCAGCCGGAACCACCTACTTGTCAAGCATATGCCTTCCCCCCAAGTCAAGGGGCTCTCATGAGCATCTATTCTGCCTGCCTCCCGGCAAAAAGAAACATTGGGGGTTTGTCCTGCGCTTAGCACAAATGAACTAGAATCCTGGGACTGTTTCCAACAGAAAGCAGCTACTTTTCCTTCCCGGCAATCAGCAGACCCCACTCTTAATAGCAGCACTGGGCTTGAGCTTTGATCCTCTGTCGAATTGAGAACAGCTGAGAGATAGCTGCATGGAGAGGATGTGGAGCCATCCTTTTTGGCTGCTAGGAAAGTGGAGCAGGGAGCTGGGAATGGGCTACTGAGCACTGGAGACTATTGGCCTTCATGCATACGAAGAGGTCAGTTCCTGGTGTGGGAGGGAGAGGGGGATTATCTGTGGAGTTTAGGGTAGGGAAGGTGAGGAAAGCCTTCATGGGGAGCAAGAAGAGCCATGGAGAGTAAAGAGAGAGGGGTGGCAATGGGAAGAGGGAGCAATTTTTTCCAATTGCCCAGAAAGTCCAGTGTATTTCTCTGCAGGATGGGGAACTCTAGGTGACTTATTTACTTTTTTCTCTGTTATATAAGAAAAGTTCCCTGTCTTCCCTATCCCCTGTCCTAAGATAATCAGAGACTCCCAATGAGATGGTCGAGTTCAGGATCCTGACACAAGGAAGAAAGGAGAGCAGCAGAATATGGATCCTGGACTTCAGAAAAGCAGACTTTGACTCCCTCAGGGAACAGATGGGCAGGATCCCCTGGGAGAATAACATGAGGGGGAAAGGAGTCCAGGAGAGCTGGCTGTATTTTAAAGAATCCTTATTGAGGTTGCAGGAAAAAACCATCCCAATGTGTAGAAAGAACAGTAAATATGGCAGGCGACCAGCTTGGCTTAACAGTGGAAATCCTTGCTGACCTTAAACGCAAAAAAGAAGCTTACAAGAAGTGGAAGATTGGCCAAATGACCAGGGAGGAGTATAAAAATATTGCTCAGGCATGCAGGAGTGAAATCAGGAAGGCCAAATCACACTTGGAGTTGCAGCTAGCAAGAGATGTTAAGAGTAACAAGAAGGGTTTCTTCAGGTATGTTAGCAACAAGAAGAAAGTCAAGGAAAGTGTGGGCCCCTTACTGAATGAGGGAGGCAACCTAGTAAGAGAGGATGTGGAAAAAGCTAATGTACTCAATGATTTTTTTGCCTCTGTCTTCACGAACAAGGTCAGCTCCCAGACTGCTGCACTGGGCAGCACAGGTCCATGGGGCCAGATGCACTGCATCCGAGGGTGCTAAAGGAGTTGGCGGATGTGATTGCAGAGCCATTGGCCATTATCTTTGAAAACTCATGGCGATCCGGGGAGGTCCCGGATGACTGGAAAAAGGCTTATGTAGTGCCCATCTTTAAAAAAGGGAAGAAGGATCCAGGGAACTACAGGCCAGTCAGCCTTACCTCAGTCCCTGGAAAAATCATGGAGCAGGTCCTCAAGGAATCAATTCTGAAGCACATAGAGGAGAGGAAAGTGATCAGGAACAGTCAGGATGGATTCACCAAGGGCAAGTAATGCCTGACTAACCTAATTGCCTTCTATGAGGAGATAACTGACTCTGTGGATGAGGGGAAAGCAGTGGATGTGTTATTCCTTGACTTTAGCAAAGCTTTTGATACGGTCTCCCACATCTCTTGCATCTGAAGAAGTGAGGTTCTTACCCACGAAAGCTTATGCTCCCAGTACTTCTGTTAGTCTCAAAGGTGCCACAGGACCCTCTCTTGCTTTTTACAGATTCAGACTAACACGGCTACCCCTCTGATACCGGTCTCCCACAGTATTCTTGCCAGCAAGTTAAAGAAGTAGGGCCTGGATGAATGGACTATAAGGTGGATAGAAAGCTGGCTAGATCGTCGGGCTCAACGGGTAGTGATCAACGGCTCCATGTCTAGTTGGCAGCCGGTTTCAAGTGGAGTGCCCCAGGGATCAGTCCTGGGGCCGGTTTTGTTCAATATCTTCATTAATGATTTGGAGGATGGCGTGGACTGCACTCTCAGAAAGTTTGCAGATGACACTAAACTGGGAGGAGTGGTAGATACGCTGGAGGGTAGGGATAGGATACAGAGGGACCTAGACAAATTAGAGGATTGGGCCAAAACAAACCTCATGAGGTTCAACAAGGACAAGTGCAGAGTCCTGCACTTAGGACGGAAGAATCCCATGCACTGCTACAGACTAGGGACCGAATGGCTAGGAAGCAGTTCTGCAGAAAAGGACCTAGGGGTTACAGTGGAGGAGAAGCTGGGTATGAGTCAACAGTGTGCCCTTGTTGCCAAGAAGGCTAACGGCATTTGGGGCTGTATAAGTAGGGGCATTGCCAGCAGATCGAGGGACGTGATCGTTCCCCTCTATTCGGCATTGGTGAGGCCTCATCTGGAGTACTGTGTCCAGTTTTGGCCCCCACACTACAAGAAGGATGTGGAAAAATTGGAAAGAGTCCAGCGGAGGCCAACAAAACTGATTAGGGGGCTGGAGCACATGACTTATGAGGAGAGGCTGAGGGAACTGGGATTGTTTAGTCTGCAGAAGGGAAGAATGAGCGGCGGGTTTGATAGCGGCTTTCAACTACCTGAAAGGGGGTTCCAAAGAGGATGGATCTAGATTGTTCTCAGTGGTACCTGATGACAGAACAAGGAGTAATGGTCTCAAGTTGCAGTGGGGGAGGTTAGGTTGGATATTAGGAAAAACTTTTTCACTAGGAGGGTGGTGAAGCACTGGAATGGGTTACCTAGGGAGGTGGTGGAATCTCCATCCTTAGAGGTTTTTAAAGCCTGGCTTGACAAAGCCCTGGCTGGGATGATTTAGTTGGTGTTGGTCCTGCTTTGAGCAGGGGGTTGGACTAGATGACCTCCTGAGGTCCCTTCCAACCCTGATATTCTATGAATTCCCCTGGAGGCACTGGACCCTCCATTCTGATGCTGTCAGGTGGGATATTGACCTTCACTCACCATCAGCCTTTGCTCACTTGGAATCAGCAGCCTAGCCTACTCACTGCTAGAGACTAGTAACAATCATAAAACATTGTAACAATTCTCTGAGCCATCCAGTCCACCACAGATCTGCCTGTGTGGAAGTGTCCAAAGCTTTTTCATTAATCCAATTATGCAGTTGGAAAATTTATTATAAAATGGATTTAGAGGCCAGTTAAAGACAGAAATACACAGGTCATGACTTTTTCCCTTCAACATCATAAAGTAAACAAAGATATAATTGAAGTAGCTAATACTTTCTTTGCCTTGATGGAAGAACTGGAATTTTGTGGCTTCTAAAGACATGAATTCATCACTGCATATTTTTTCTTTTCTTCTTTTTTTCCCCTTTTACTCTGTTAAATTAAATTTTTGAGTATTTAATCGAATTTTATTCTTGAGTTGGTAGCCTTGTGATTTAAATTCTCAATATACCCCTATTGTTTTCAGGATTCGTATTTATTTAATTATATATAGGAACCACTGTAGGTGGAAAAATCCAGTCCAATATTAACACATGGCAGATACTTAGCTATGAATGTTCTTTGAACTTGTGACTAACATTCATACCCCAGTGTTAAAAGGAACACAATATAAAATGTGAAGATGAACAAAACCCTAACATTAAATCACAATAATTTTCAGGTAGATTGTTAAAATGCGGCTCAAAACCCAAGACATTTTGACTCCTCTTTTAAAGACATGCCTAATTTAATGTTGCATTTTACAGATTAAATCATGAACTTCGAGGGTGGGTTCATAGGCATGAAGTGGAAAGGACAAGGTCTAGAAGAATGTCAAATAACCAGCAGCAGAAAACACGAGTTGTCCAGGTAGGTTTGTACTGTTGAATCATTAGCAACACAAATTAACTGCTGGCAACATGACCAGCTTTACTGAGACACGGCTCATTCCACAAGGCTTTTCTGTGTAGTGAAACTTATCAAAGATTAAATGTGAAAGAAAGCTGCAGATTGGTAGAGCAAAGGGTTAACATACTAGTTATTTCTGGAGTCCCTGGTTAATAGAATCATAGAAGATTAAGGTTGGAAGAGACCTCAGGAGGTCATCTAGTGCAACCCCCTGCTCAAAGCGGGACCAACCCCAACTCTAAATCATCCCAGCAAGGACTTTGTCAAGCTGGGCCTTAAAAACCTCTAAGGATGGAGATTCCACTACCTCCCTAGGTAACCCATTCCAGTGCTTCACCACCCTACTAGTGAAATAGTTTTTCCTCCTATCCAACCTAGACCTCCCCCACTGCAACTTGAGAGCATTGCTTCTTATTCTGTCATCTGCCACCACTGTAAACAGCCTAGCTCCATCCTCTTTGGAACCCCCCTTCAGGTAGTTGAAGGCTGCTATCAAATCCCCCCTCACTCTTTTCTCTTCTGCAGACTAAATAAGCCCAGTTCCCTCAGCCTCTCCTCATAAGTCATGTGCCCCAGCCCCTAATCATTTTCGTGAGCCTCCGCTGGATTCTCTTATTTGTCCACATCCTTTTTGTATTGGGGTGCTCCAAAGTGGACGCAATACTCCAGATGTGGGCTCACGAGTGCCAAATAGAGGGGAATAATCACTTCTCTCGATCTGCTGGCAGTGCTCCTACTGATGCAGCCCAATATGCAGTTAGCCTTCTTGGCAACAAGGGCACACTGCTGACTCATATCCAGCTTCTCCTCCACTGTAATCCCTAGGTCCTTTTCTGCAGAACTGCTCCTTAGCCAGTCGGTCCCCAGCCTGTAGCAGTGCATGGGATTCTTTCGTCCTTAGTGCAGGACTCTGCACTTTTCCTTGTTGAATCTCATCAGATTTCTTTTGGCCCAATTCTCCAATTTGTCTAGGTCACTCTGGACCCTATCCCTACCCTCCAGTGTGTCTCCACTGGGGGGTAGTGTCATCTGTGAACTTGCTGAGGGTGCAATTAATCCCATCATCGAGATCATTAATAAAGATGTTGAACAAAACTGGCCCCAGGACCGACCCCTGGGGCACTCCGCTTGATATTGGTTCAAACCTCAACTCGTTGAAGTTTACAACCAAAAATGGTCTCACATTAAGTTCTTGGCAGATATTCGTCCACAATCACAGAACTGCCATACAGTTTGGCATGGTTGTAAGCTGCTGTTCAAGGGATGCCAGGACTGGCGTAGCAGTGGATTTGGCAGATAAAGATTGAGTGGTGTTACAAGAGCTGTGAAGGAAAGCTGTAGATACCTCCTCGACTCTATACCTTGCTTGAGTCTTGTCTTTTGTGAATAGTAAAATCAATATAAATAAACTTTCAAGAAAGAGACCCAAAGGAGAGTGTTGAGACTGTAAATCTTTTTTTACTTAACCTAATACATGTGGTTACCTCTATATCTGCAATGATTCCTTTTATTTCTCTATGCTTGGTGTTATAGGCTGAGCTGGCAGCAACGTCTATAGTTAAGATTGCCTGACTCTTTCCAGCATAAGTCACTGTTTTCAGATGGTTTTTACTTTGCCAGATTTTAAGTATTCAGGCTGAATTTTTCCATGCTTGCACTCTGCTTCAGGCTGAACTTAAAAAAAAATAATAAAAAAAAATAATCAAAATTGGTTCAGCCATTTGAAAGAACAAGATTATGCAAAACAACCTTTTTCCCTGTTTTAAGAAAATATTTCCAGCCATTTAATTGAAAAGTTTTAGTATCTGTATACTTTGGAGCAAGAATTTGAAATTTAGTGAGGAGATGGTCCTAGGGCCAGGGAGGTGCTTTTGGCTGACTTAATGAAAATCCATCCAGCATTGGCAGAGTTATAGGCTTCTGAAAATTGTCATTTGCATAGGCCCAATAATGCTTTTTAGAGGCTTGCTGCAAAAATCTTTGAAGATTCCATCTGCACTAAACATATTTCCAGATCTGCTGACTTTGATCTGCACCAAGGGTACTTCCAGGGCCCACTCAGCCTCCTACATGGCCCAGGCCCAGAGCTAGAGCTCCAGAGAGGATGAAGGTGCAGCAGCAGCAATGTGCCCCTCCTTCAGGGTGTAGGAACCAGGGGGAAATCTTCCACTGATTGGTAGTGTGAATTCTGTGCACTTAACAGTCCTTATTATCAAGTTACTTTACCTTAGGAGCAGGGAGAGCATCAGTCTCACCAGTTTACAGATTTTGCACAGAAGTAACGCAGAGTCACTTCTGGGAGAACTGGGAATGGACTCCTGTCTCTAATATCACAGATCCAAGTCTTATCCAAAGACTGTGCCAAATCAATGTGCTTGGCTGTGCTGTCTATAATCCTAGACCACACTCCTCTTCAGAACCAGAAGTTTCATAGATTTGTGGATTCCCAGGCCAGAAGAGACCACAATGATTATCTAGTCTGATCTCTTGCATAACACAGGCCACGGAACTTCCCTGAAATAATTTGTGTTGGAACTAGAGCAGATCTCATAGAAAAATATCCAATCATAGAAGATTAGGGTTGGAAGAGACCTCAGAAGGTCATCTAGTCCAACCCCCTGCTCAAAGCAGGACCAATCCCCAACTAAATCATCCCAGCCAGGGCTTTGTTAAGTTGGGCCTTAAAAATCTCTAAGGATGGAGATTCCACCACCTCCCCAGGTAACCCATTCCAGTGCTTCACCACCCTCCTAGTGAAATAGTGTTTCTTAATATCCAACCTAGACCTCCCCCACTGCAACTTGAGAGCATTGCTTCTTGTTCTGTCATCTGCCACCACTGAGAACACCCTAGCTCCATCCTCTTTGGAACCCCTTAACCAATCTTAATTTAAAAATTGCTAGTAATGGTAAATCCATGATAAATTGTTCCAATGGTTAATTACCTTCAGGGCTAAAGCCTTATTTCCAGTCTGAAATAGAAGCTAGGAATTCTGACTGAATCCCAACAGTCCTCTGCTGTTTAGCAAATAATTGTGCGAGTCACTGCGGTCTCTCTCTCTAATGGTTTGTGCATACAGAGGATAGCGGCCTGGTACTGCAGCTTGTTACTCCTTTAGTTCAAGCAGTAGAGGAGCTTAGGAGGTTCAAATCCTGCCGATGATCAATGAAGGTCATGATGTTTCCATTTGATAGAATTTCTGTGTTTTTCAGTTTTCCTTTTTAAAAAAAAAAAAAAAAAAACCTAGGAAATTACATTTTAAAACTATGTTTGCAAAGCCAAATACTCAAAAGTTAAAAGAATTAATGTAGCCTGTAAAAGCTAATTCATCCCCTTATGCATATGCATTATGATGATACAGCCTAATTATATGATCATTTACTCTTTTTTGTGCTGCAATATCCAGACTCTTTCAGTACATAAGTTGGACAGAGAATGAGGCAGAGGGTTGAAAACAGTGAGATGGCATTGAGGCTGCATGAGGGGTCCAAATTATAGCTGCATTGGCAACCTTAATTCAGGCATTTCCTAACTGAGTGTTTGATTTTCCATCCTGAATGTTTTATTTTTTAATGAAATTTTTACATGCAGTAGGAAATACTTTGAATACTACAGAACTCCTGAGCTCAAGCGATCCGCCGGCCTCAGCCTCCCAAGTAGCTAGGAAATACTGAGGTTTAGTAAATAGTAAATCTTATATAATTTTAAGAACAAGATTTCTAAAAAAATTGTCCTTGTTCAGTAAGAATTTCCAGCTGCTAAATTTCAATAAGTTAAAACACATTAAATGGTTTAACTTTTAATATGTATGCAGTTGCCACAAGGATGTTTTGGGATTATGAAGGGGATGGGAGGTAGTTCACAAGGCAAACTTATGTTCAAATAAGATGCACACTATGAAAGTGTTTGGGAAACACTCACTGAAGGGAATTGGCGAGATTGAGGTGCTGCACTGTAGAACTCAGTAGGATGATGATGCAGTTAACTCACGCGATTAACTCAAAAAAATTAATCCTGATTAATCGCAGTTATAACAACAGAATACCAATTGAAATTTATTAAATACTTCTGGATGTTTGTCTACATTTTCAATATTGATTTCAATTACAACACAGAATACAAAGTGCACAGCACTCACTTTATATTATTATTTTTGATTACAAATATATGCACTATAAAAATGATAAATAAAAGAAATAGTATTTTTCAATTCACCTCATAAAGTACTGAAGTGCAGTTTCTTTATTGGGAAACTTACAAATGCAGATTTTTTTTTTCGTTACATAACTGCACTAAAAAACAAAACAGTGTAAAACTTTAGCGCCTACAAGTCCACTCAGTCCTACTACTTATTCTGACAATGACTAAGACAAATTTGTTTATACTGACGGGAAGTACTGCTGCCTGCTTCTTATTTACATCACCTGAAAGTGAGAACAGGCGTTTGCATGGCTCTTTTGTAGCCAGCGTTGCATGGTACTTACATGCCAGATATGCTAAACCAGTGATTCTCTAACTTTTGTACTGGTGATCTCTTTCACATAGAAAGCCTCTGAGTGCGACCCCCCTTATAAACTAAAAACATTTTTTTTATATATTTAACACCATTATAAATGCTGGAGGCAAAGCGGGGGTTTGGGGTGCAGGCTGACAGCTTGTGACCCCCCCCCCCACATAATAACCGCACGACCCCCTGAGGGGTCCCAACCCCCAATTTGAGAACCCCTGTGTTAAACATTAGCATGCCCCTTCATGCTTCGGCCACCATTCCAGAGGACATGCTTCCATGATGATAATGCTTGTTAAAAAAAAATGCATCAATTAAATTTGTGACTGCACTCCTTGGGGGGGAAATTCTATGTTTCCTGCTCTGTTTTACCCGCATTCTGCCATATATTTCATGTTACAGCAGTCTCAGATGACCCAGCACATGTTGTTCATTTTAAGAACACTTTCACTGCAGATTTGACAAAGCGCAAAGAAGGTACCAATGTGAGATTTCTAAAAATAGCTACAGCATTCAAACCAAGGTTTCAGAATCTGATGTGCCTTCTAAATTCTGAGAGGGACGAGGTGTGGAGCACACTTTCAGAAGTCTTAAAAGAGCAACACTCTAACGCAGAAACTACAGAACCCGAACCACCAAAAAAGAAAATCAACCTTTTGCTGGTGGCATCTGACTCAGATAATGAAAATGAACATGCGTCGATCTGCACTGCTTTGAATTGTTATCAAGCAGAATCCGTCATCAGCATGGACGCATTTCCTCTGGAATGGTGGTTGAAGCACGAAGGGACATATGAATCTTTAGCACATCTGGCACTAAATATCTTGTGACGCCAGCTACAACAATGCCATTAGAATGCCCTTTCTCGCTTTCAGGTGATATTGTAAGCATTATCTCCTGCAAATGTAAACAAACTTGTTTGA
This sequence comes from Trachemys scripta elegans, assembly GCF_013100865.1. NCBI lineage: Eukaryota > Metazoa > Chordata > Testudines > Emydidae > Trachemys > Trachemys scripta. Next base: position 40,938,669 of record NC_048305.1, read on the forward strand.
GTGATTGGCTGAAAAAGAAGTACGACTGAGTGGACTTGTAGGCTCTAAAGTTTTACATTGTTTTGTTTTTGAGTGCAGTTTTTTATACCGTAATTCTATATTTGTAAGTTCAACTTTCATGATAAAGAGATTGCACTACAGTACTTGTAGTAGGTGAATTGAAAAATACGATTTTGTTTTTTTACAGTGCAAACATTTGAAATAAAAAAAATAAAGTGAGCACTGTACACTTTGTATTCTCTGTTGTAATTGAAATAAATATATTTGAAAATGTAGAAAACATCCAAAATATTTAAATAAATGGTATTCTATTATTGTTTAACAGTGCGATTCATCACGATTAATTTTTTTAATCGCACGATTCATCACGATTAATTTTTTTAATCACTTCACAGCCTTAGTTGAAATCTACTGATTGGAATTTTCCCCTCCTGTACTTATGAAAGTACAAGAGAAATTGAAAGTCCCCTTTTCTTTATGAACTCTATTGGCTAGCTAGCTCTGTAGACTATGCAAATGTATATCATTGGTTTGTGCAGCTATGCATATACTACAGCAAACCCTTTAGGTTTAGTGTTATGAGTCCTAGCTTAACATTTTTGTACAGGGATTGCTATTCATGCTTTAAAACACTGCCAAATGGATAAGTTGCTGGTAATAATGCAGGCTCAGAATTAATGAGATCTGTGTTAATGGTTCAGATTTTTAACTTCATCTTCATTTGTCAGTATGCTGAGTATCTGTGAATTTTCCAAACATCTCATTTAATAAAGAGATCTTAATGCAGCATTTAAAAGGACTGAACTGAAGCATCCTGGGCAATGTGACATACACTGTGGGAAATATTTATTAAGTATTAAACCGCCGTTTCCTCTTGTTGGTCTCCCTTGGAAGTGGTACAACCCCATGGCCCAGAACCTTTAGCAAGCACTAGAAATGTGGTGAAGGGAATAATCTGATATTGCAAGGGAGATGGAGTGGATGTGATCTAATAGGATTTTTCTATCACTGACTTCTGTGATTCCAAGAGATTGTGCCCCACATTGTTCAGCTGTGTCCATCACCTGTGATATTGAGCAGAATGTCTGTAGTGAATTTGGGGATGTGAAGATTTTCCAAGAGGCAGAAGCCCTCAGGGAAAGCATATGAACTGAAGCGGGGTTGATTGTCATCTTGCGTCTCTCGAAAGCATGACTTTTCTTTAGAGTCTGTTTAGTTTAATTCTGAACCCTTTGCTGTAACTAAAGCAGCTTAGCTTAAATTCAGTTACTATTTATAGATTCCAAGGCCAGAAGGGACCATTGTGATCATGTAGTCTGACCTCCTGTATGACACAGGCCAGAGAACTGCCCCACAATAATTCCTAGAGCAGATATTTTAGAAAATCATCCAGTCTTGATTTAAAAATGGTCAGTGATGGACAATCCACCACAACCCCTGATTAGTTATTCCAATGATTGATTACTCTCATTGTTAAAAATGTATGCCTTATTCCCAGTCTGAATTTGTCTAGCTTCAACTTCTAGCTGTATTATACTTTCCTCTGCTAGATTGAAGAGCCAATTACTAAATATTTATTCCCCATATAAGTACTTAGAGACTGTGATCAAGACCCTCCTTAACCTTCTCTTTCTTAAACTAAATAGTTTGAGTTGCTTGAATCTATCACTATAAGGCAGGTTTTGTAATCCTTTAGTCATTCTTGAAGCTTTTTTCTAAACTCTTGTCAACTTATTAACAACCTTCTTGAATTGTGAGCAGCAGAATTATTCTACAGGTCCCTTCATACATTATTCCAGCAACAGTCGCAACAGTCCCAAGTATAAAGGTAAAATAACCTCTCTACTCCTACTGCGATTCCCCCACCTATACATTAGCCCTTTTAGCCACAGTGTGACACTGGGAGCTTATGTTCAGCTGAATATCCACCTCCCACCCCCCCAGTCTATTTCAGAGCTACTTCTTCCCTGGATAGAGTCCCCCATCTTGTAAGTATGGCTTACATTGTGTGTTCCTAGATGCATACATTTACGTTTAGCATTATTAAAATCCACAGCTGCCAAGGTCTGTGCTGTACCATGAATGACGTTTCTTCATGGAGAGCAAAAGTCCCAGGTTTCCCCTCACATGCTCTCATTTCTACTAAACAGTGGGAGGAGGCCAAACCACTAGCCTGTAGCCAGACAGCCAGGAGTGTGATGGCTTGGGGGAGTTCTGGGTTTCTCAAAATGTAAAGAAGGTTGTGGGGCCTCATCTGGAAGGAGCAGCGATGGCTACAAGAGGTGAGAAAGTACCAGAACTCCTCTTCCAAGCCAGGAGAAGAAGCAGAGGGTATTAGCATTGCTGAGTCTTCCTCTCATCTCTGTCCACTGTCTTAGGAGGAGCCACAGAAGAAGGAGGAGGAGCCCTAGGGAGGCACTAGGAGTTGGTGCTGCAGGGCAAGGAGCAGATGAGCAGAGTCTCAAGGCAGCACTTCTTTGAGCAGCCACCGGGAGGGAGAGCAATGAGCAGTCTTTGTAAAGGCACTGCCTCCCACTGCTCGTGGCCAGAGAGGTACTCCGCATCTCCTTCCTCTCAAGCCAAGGGAGGGCTCAGACCATATAAGGCTCTGGGCAGAGTTGGTATAGGGGAAGGGGCTCAGGATTCAGTTGGTTTCCATCAGACTTCATAACCTCCCAAGAATCACTGCTTTCTAGTACAGAGTCCCCCATTCTGTAGGTCTTGTGGCAGCTTACAGGCTAACAAATTTATTTGGGCATAAGCTTTCATGGGCTAGAACCCACTACATCACATGCATGGAATGGAAAATACGGGGGCAGGTATAAATACATGAAAAGATGGGAGTTGCCTTACCAAGTGTGAGGTCAGTCTAACAAGACAATTCAATTAACAGTAGGATGCCAAGGGAGGAAAAATAACTTTTGTGGACCATTCAAACACTTGACAAGAAGGTGTGAGTAACAGTAGGGGGGCATTAGTATGGGGAAATTAGGTTTAGGTTTTGTAATGACCCAACCACTCCCAGTCTTTATTCAGGCCTAATTTGATGGTGTCCTGTTTGCAAATTAATTCCAGTTCTGCAGTTTCACGTTGGAGTCTGTTTTTTAAGTTTTTTTTTGTTGAAGAATTGCCACTTTTAGGTCTGTTATTGAATGACCAGGGAGATTGAAGTGTTCTCCTACTGGCTTTTGAATGTTTTAATTCCTGATGTCAGATTTGTGTCCATTTATTCTTTTGCGTAGAGACTGTCCGGTTTGGCCAATGTACATAGCAGAGGGGCATTGCTGGCACATGATGGCATATATCACATTGGTAGATGTGCAGGTGAACGAGCCCCTGATGGTGTGGCTGATGTGGTTAGGTCCTTTGATGGTGTCCCTTGAATAGATCTATGGACAGAGTTGGCACCGGGGTTTGTTGCAGGGTTTGGTTCCTGGGTTGGTGTTTTTGTTGTGTGGTGTGTAGTTGCTGGTGAGTGTTTGCTTCAGGTTGGGGGGCTGTCTGTAAGTGAGGACTGGCCTGTCTCCCAAGGTCTGTGAGAGTGAGGCATCGTGCTTCAGGATAGGCTTTAGATCCTTGATGATGCGCTGGAAAGGTTTTAGTTGTGGGCTGTAGGTGACAGCTAGTGGCGTTCTGTTACTTTCTTTGTTGGGCCTGTCTTGTAGTAGGTGACTTCTGGGTACCCTTCTGGCCTACTGTTACTCACACCTTCTTGTCAACTATTTGAAATGGGTCACTCTCATTACCACTACAAAAGTTATTTTTCCTCCCTTGATATCCTACTGTTAATTGAATTGTCTTGTTAGACTGACCTCACACTTGGTAAGGCAACTCCCATCTTTTCATGTATTTATACCTGCTCCTGTATTTTCCACTCCATGCATCTGATGAAGTGGGTTCTAGCCCATGAAAGCTTATGCCCAAATAAATTTGTTAGTCTCTAAGGTGCCACAAGGACTTCTCGTTGTCTTTTTGATACAGACTAACACTGCTACCACTCTGAAACCATTCTGTAGGTGTGACCTCTGTTCTTCTTTGGGTGCTTGCTCATGTCCATTCCATTGTAGGTTTGTGTGCTCACCACATGCGCCGGTGCCGAAAGTTTTTCTCTCAGTGGTATCCATAGGGTTCCGGCTTTGGCGCCCTCTGGAGTGGCGCGTGTATGCACCAGTATAAGGGCCACCGCCGGGGCCCCCCCTACCCCTTCAGTTCTTTCTTACCACCAGCAATAGTGCTGAAACTTCCCTTGCCTCGGTAAGCTTTACCTTTTACTATTTTGATTCTGCTGTCCCAAAGGACATCCAAAATTGCATTTCAAGAATGTGTGCAAGCGAGACGTCAAAGAAATGGACATGGATGTGACAACTGGGAAGATCGTACACAAGACCGCAGTCTTTGGAAACAAGAGCTTAACAAAGGTCTCCAGATTTACGAGAGCAAAGCCGTCCAGCTTAGCAGAGGAGAGAAGAGCTCACAGAAGGCAGAGCCCAAAGGGTTGAAACATCACCTTTAAATGTGACAGATGCGGCAGAGATTGTCTTTCTCGAGTGGGTCTCTTCAGCCACAGCCTCAGCTGCCATAAAACCAACTGAGTAAATTCTTTACCTCTTCTAGTAGGAAGAGAGCCTGAGACATAAGTCCTTGTATTAGAGGCCTGGTATGAGGCAGGACCTGCTCACAGAATCTGGCAAGAACAGGGCTGATATTGCAGAAATACACATTCCTAAGAAGTGCAAGGCACAAAGTATTCACACAAGCACATCCCGATATCAAGTGGTACCAGAACATCCCAATATCAAGGATGGTACAAAAACATTCTCCAAGGATAACAGGAACACACTGACCCCTCCTAAAAGATAAGGTAAGGATGACCGTACGTAATAAAGATGTTTTGATCAAGCCAACATGTATAAAGTAATGGGTGATAACTAGCCATGTCAGGGGCCAGTAACTAACAATGTCAGAGGCAGTACATAATTTGTTTATATCAGGGTATAAAGATGTATCTCGGAGGGAGTATCTCTGTCCAGCCAAGGGGGGAATGGAAAGCCCTGCCATTCACTGAGCTGCATCCATTGTCATGGACATACATGTTTTAGTATCCTCGTAGAGTCTGCCAGGTGCTATTACCGTGCTTTGTCAACAATAAACCTGGCCTGGTGTCTTAACAGATCTTGTGGTCTGTTCACTCGAGGTCTGCTGTGCCAACTGTCTGCGCAGATTTGGGGCAGCACAGAGGAAGAACACACACACGCAGCTGAACATCTAACCACACCTCTCAGTGGCGCATACCCATGGTCTCTCGAGACTGAAGGATGCCTACTACTGTATATAGTTGTTATAGTGATTTTCCTATATAGTTTAATAGTTCCCATAGTGTTTAGTATAGAAGTAGTTTGTTAGTCTCCTACGGAACTTAGCCCAGGCTTTAAGCCTTGTGATTGCTGCAAAAAAAAAAAAAAAAAAAAACCACTATGCCTCTCAGTGATCCCTACCAAATCTGTCTATGGTGCTTGGGGAAAACCCACGTGAGCGACTAGTGTCGCATCTGTAAAATTTTCAAGCTGCGCACCAAAAAGGTACAGGTATTTGGTTTTGAGTACTCCTTATGGAGTTGACTCTCGCAGTGGCCTCGAACCGGCCAGATCAGACTCCGCCCTGAGCACCGCTGCTTTGGTGCGAAGCGCACTGCCGGCACCAACCTTGGACTGGCACCGATCTTGGTCCCCAATGCTGGCTAAGAAGCAGAAAAAGCCTGGGAGAGGGCGGTCTACTACATCCTGTAAGAGGAAGGAGAGAGCCGGAGGTGAACAAAGATCCACGCAGGACACCTCATCTCCTCTGGACCATAGCCAGGCTCCAGCATCCAAGGAGCTGTCGAGCCCCCCGAGACCTGTTCACCACCCCAGGAAGCATCAGGAGCATTCAGCATCTGGCGGTGCTGTCCACACCGGAGGCATTCCAGGCCACTAAGGACATATTGTCCCTTCCGCACCAGCCAGTGAGATTGTTCATTTTCGGGGCAAACCCGCCTTGGGGCTCTTTCAGTCTCCACAGCACTACTCGCCACTGCAGGCAGCATCCAATTTCTGCCAACGGTCTCCAGAGCAGTGCCACCGGCCCTCCGATATGAGTTGGCTTACCTGCCAGAGTTCCCGGCTCCACGCCCTGGACTTTAGGCACCACTCTCCAGGATCCCTGTATTGATCGCCAGCTGTCTGGCGTAGACCCACAGAGGCGCATCGCCAGCCCCCAGAGGGCTGGCACCGGTACCCTGAGCGTCTCCATTGCTCTTCAGACTTGCAGCACTGATCCCTTGAGTCGCAGCTCTGGTCTCTGGAGTCTCATCACCGATCTGCGGATCGTTGATACAGGTCTCCAGAGGCCCATTGCTGGTCTCCAGAGTTGAGACGCGGGTCTCCCTGCTCCTGTTCCCATTCCAGGTCAACGGAGCGGCACTGCTCTCTGAGCGTGAGGCGTCGATCAACGGATTATCGTCACTGGAGATGCAGCACTGAGCGCCGACATCCTGACACCAGTCCACAAAAGAGGAACATGGGGACAGCCAGCATGGAACGGGCAGGCTGGTGGCAGCGGAACTGCCCTGGTCCCTGAAACAAGTTTCTTCCTCAAGCTTGGACAGCGAGGAAGGCGCATTGCCTGCGGGCCAAGATCATCTGCCAAGAGCATCGGGATTACCCCCGGCATGCCAGTGAGCGTGTGGCCGCAGAGCTAGTGGCTGACTCTGTGGCACCACCCTGGGGGTTTTCTCAGATGTCAGTCTCAGGGACATCTGAGCAGCAGTCGACAACAGTTTCTCGCCCGTCCCCTGACTCAGAGGAGGAATCAGAGTAGGGTCCCCAAAAGCAGCCAGCCTCAGCCGAGGCTCCCCCGGCAGGCCTTCCTTCTCATCCTCTGCACCTGATGAGGCGGTAGCGGGGCCTTCCCCACGGTTCCCCAGGATGATATAAAAGCTCACCAAGAGCTACTTAAAACGGTGTCAGTGAACTTGGGGCTAGAGGCTGAAGAGTTGTTGGAACCCTCCGATGCCCTGTTTGACATTTTGAGTGCAGCCGCCCATGGGTGGCAGGTGTCATAGGCTGGGGGAGGTTGTGCCTCCCAGTACAGCCAGGCATGGCTCCGCCCATGCACCGCCCCCAGGTCCCCCTCTGTGGCTCCCCTGGTGTGGTGGCCCCAGCTGGGGCCATGCAGCCTGCCCTCCTGGCATTCCGGGGCAGGAGCTGCGCCGCCTGCCCTCTCAGTGCTCCGAGGCTGGGACTGCACTACCCATCCTCCTGGCACTCGGGGGCTGGGGCCGCGCAGCCCGCCCTCCCGCCGCTCTGAGGCTGAGGCCGTGCTACCCACCCTCCGGTGCTCCAAGGGTGGGCTGGGGCTGTGCCACCTGCCACTCTGGGGCTGGAGTCGCACAGCCCGCCTTTCCAGGGCTAGGTGGGGGCAAGCCTGGGGCAGGGGATGGCGGCCATGGTGGGGAGGCTCTGGGCTCCGGCGGGGGGGTGGAAGAGGCAGGGCCTTGGGCAGAAGGGGCGGGGCTGGGAGCTAGCCTCCCCCAGCTGGTGGTTCACACGCCACCCATGTGGCCGCCCCATCTAAGGTGGCCTTGCCCATCCACGAGTGAGTGGTGAAACTGATCAAGACCTTGTGGCAAACTCCCTCCTCCAAGCAGGTGGAGAGGAAGTATTATGTCCCAGCCATGGGCTTTGAATACCTTTATATCCACCCCTTCTCATTAGCATCTGCTTGCTCAGGAGGTGCAAGGTCTTCTGTGGGTGGGGGCCATGGAGGAAGTTCCACAGCATTTGTCACCAGTTCTGCTCTCTGCAAGATCTTGACAATGGCTCACTATTCAATGCCTTCCTCCTGTCATGGTCAGGTGACCTGATATATGCCTTCCCACTAGTCCCACTGATCCCACTATTTTTTTTATTCCAAAGGCCAGGGGGGTTCTACACCCCATTCTTCACCTGTGAAACCTCAACAAATACTCAAGAAGTTGAAGTTCCACATGGTCTCCCTGGCCTCCATCATTCTCTCCCTGGATCTGGGAAACTGCTTCACCACCCTCTATCTGAAAGATGCTTACTTTCATATTTTGATATTTCACTGTCACAACAGGTTCCGACGAGTCTTATTTGGGAACACCCACTAACAGTTCACAGTGCTCCCATTTGACCTAGCTACAGCACCACGGGTATTTACAAAGTGCACGGCGGTAGTCGCAGCCTACCTCAGACGTAGGGGTATCTAGATCTACCCGTTCCTTGACAACTGGCTCATGAAGGTTCGCTCCAGGGACTATGTCCAATGCCATGTCACAATGCTGCGAGCCAGCTGTCAAGCACTGGGCCTGTTGATAAACAAACAAATCAACATTGGTACTGGTGCAGAGGACAGAATTTATCGGAGCAGTACTCGACTCTAGCTGAGCCAGAGCGTTCCTGCCAGAGGCAAGGTTCAGGGCTATGTCAGATCTGATAACCCAGGTCACTGCCCACTCACCACAGCCCGAGACTGTCTTAGGCTATTAGGGCACGTGTTTGCATACACTTACATTGTCCAGTACGTGAGACTTCACCTCCGACCTCTCCAGATGTAGCTGGCATCGGTCTACTCTCCGGCCAGACATCACCTGGACAAACTTCTCATGATCCCGCCACGGGTACTCACCTCCCTGCAGTGGTGGTCCAACATGAATCTGGTGTTGGAAGGTGTGCTGTTTGTGAATCTGTGGCCCACAGTGTCTCTAATTTTAAACTCAGGGGCTATGGTCTCAAGAGGAACTGTTACTGCACATAAACGTCAGAGAGCTCAGGGCTATCCGCCTGGCTTGCAAAGTGTTCCTTCCCCATCTGTCCAGTTGTGTGGTGCAGGTGTTGACAGACAACACAGCCTCCAAGTTCTATGTCAGCAGACAGGGAGGAGCTCAATCATTGGCCCTTTGTCAGGAAGCCCATCAGCTGTGTGACTTCTGTATCCAACATGCTATCCACCTGGAAACCTCACACCTCCCCGGCATCAGGAACATGCTGGCGGATCGCCTCAGCAGATCCTTTTTTTCTCACCATGAGTGGTCCCTCCACTCAGAGGTAGTCAGGATGCTCTTCAAGAAGTGGGGAACTCCCCTAGTGGACTTGTTGGTCACCAAACAGAAAATGTCACCAGTTCTGCTCTCTGCAAGGCCTTGACAATGACTCACTATCCAATGCCTCCCTCCTGTCGTGGTCAGGCGACCTGATGTATGCCTTCCCACTAGTCCCTCTGATCGGCAAGGTCCTCTTGAAGATCAAGAGGGACAAGTCATTATGATCGCCCCAGTTTGACCTCGCCAGCATTGATTCAGCATGCTCATGGACTTAGCAGTGGCAGCCCTGTGGACACGTCCCAGCCACCTGGACCTGCTCTCTCAGAATCACGGACGATTACTATACCCGAACCTCACCTCTCTCTACCTCACAGTGTGGTTGCTGAGTGTCTGAACCCTGAGGAACAAGCCTGCTCTAGTCAGTTGCAGCAGGTCCTCTGGGAGAGCAGAAAGCCCTCTACCAGGGCAACATACCTGGCAAAGTGGAAGCGCTTCTCCTGATGGGCATTGGAGCGGAATATCTCTCTGATCCAGTCGTCTCTACCATCCATCCTAGATTACCTTCTTCACTTAAAGCTTAGATTACCTGTTTCACGAGGGCCTTGCATGTTCATTGATCAAGGCCATATCAGCCTTCCACCCTCATGTCCAGGAGTAGATTGGTATTCTCGCACGAGATGATGATCAGGTTCATGAAAGGCCTTGAAAGACTTTTTCCACTGGTTTGGGACCCAGTTCCTCAGTGGGATCTCAACCTAGTCCTCTCCAGACTCACTGGCCCTCCCTTCAAACCTCTGGCTTCCTGCTTGTAGAGGAGCGGGACTCACCCCTGCGGCACCTCCTGCTGGTGACTCTGGGAATTAGCTCTTCCAGCGTCCTGGAGCGCCCTCTGCAGGCTGGTGATCCGCCTGTCCTCCGGCCCCCTTGTCCCTCCCAGACCCTGGTGCCCTTTTATCTGGGTCTCCCCTCCCCAGGGAACCCCCACTCATTATCCCTACCTCACCTCAGAATAAGGCCACTGTCAGTCACCAACTAGCCCCCGCTCCCTGGGGCAGACTGCAGTATAGGCCACTCATCACAGGCAAGGTTGGGTTTGGACCTGCTGCCTTGGCCTACCCCAGGCTGCCCTCTGCAATCCCCAGTACCCCTTGGCCTCCTACTAGGCCGCAGCCTGGGACTTTCCAGGCTGGAGCTCCCCAGCTCCTCAGCCTTTCCCCAGCCCTGCTCCACTCAGGTATTTTGTCTCTAGCTCCCTGCAGCCAGGCCCTTCTCTCCCTGAACGCAGAGAGAGACTGTCTCTAGCTCATGCAGCCAAGCCCTTCCCCCTCTGAAAGCAGAGAGAGACTGCTGAGCTCCTGGCTCCCAGCCTCTTATACAGGCCAGCTGTGGCGTGATTGGGGCATGGCCCAGCTGTGGCTACTTCCCCAATCAGCCCAGCTTTTAGAGCTGCAGCCCTCTGCCAGGGCTGTTTTAAGCCCTTCCAGGCAGGAGCGGGGTAACCGCTACACTGCTCCCTTTCACACCTGTCATGGAAGGTTGCATTCCTTGTAGCTATTACCATGGTGAGGTGAGTCTCTGAGATTAAAGCCCTCACGTCAGAGCCGCTGTACATGGTGTTCTACAAGGATAAGGTCCAACTGCATCCCCATCCGGCCTTCCTGCCAAAAGTGGTGTCACAATTCCATATCAACCAGGATATCCTCCCGGTGTTCTGTCCAAAGCCTCACACATCCAACGAGGAGAGGCATCTGCACACCCTTGACATCAGGCGTTCCCTGGCTTTCTACCTGGAGCGCACCAAGCCCTTCTATAGATCTACTGAACTCTTCGTTGCAGTGGCTGACAGGATGAAGGACCTCCCAGTGTCTTCTCAGAGGATTTTGGCTTGGATCGCCACCTGCATCCGTACTTGCTACGAGATAGTGCAGTGCCTCTACCAATAGTGACGGCTCTTTCCTCAAGGGCTATCCGGGACAACCGTAGAGCCACAAAGTGGTCATTGGTACACACGTTCACGACGCACTGTGCCATCACCCAACAGGCCCAAGATGATGCTGGCTTTGGCAGAGCCATGTCCATGAACTCCTACCTGCCTCTGGAGGTACTGCTTGGGAGTCACCTACAATGGAATGGACATGAGCAAGCACTTGAAGAAGAAAAGATGGCTACCTTTCATAACTGTTGTTCTTTGAGATGTGTTGCTCATGTCCATTCCATGACCCACCCTCCTTCCCCTCTGTCAGAGTTCTGGGAAGAAGCAACTGAAGGGGGGGGGGGGCGCGGCGGCAGTGCCCCTAATACCAGCACATACATGCGCTACTCCAGAGGGTGCTGGAGCCGGTCCCCTACGGATACCACTGAGGGAAAAACTTCCGGCACTGGTGCATGCGTTGAGCACGCACACCTACAATAGAATGTAGATGAGCAACACATCTTGAAGAACAACAGTTATGAAAAGTTACCCTCTTCTTCTCATTCCTACGTGTGTGACCTTGCGTTTGGCTGTGTCAAAACATGTTTTGTTTGATTGGACCTGGCTTACCAAGCAATCACGGTCACACTCTATCAGTGACCCGCTGCTGTCATTATTTACCACCTCACCCAGCTTTGTGTCATCTGCGAACTTTATCAGCAATAAGCTTATACTTTATTCCAGAGTATTGATAAAAATATTGAGCAGCATAGGGTTGAGAACCAATTCAAACAGGACCCCTGTGGAAACACAACTCACTGATGTTTCCCCGGTAATAATGAAGGACCAGATTCTAAGATGGTGAAAAGTGGCATAGCTCCGTTTAAGACAATGTGTCCACATCAGTTTACACCAGCTTGTTGTGGCTTAGCGGCAGAGTTCCTCCCTCCCTGAGTCCATGGGAGGCCACTCTGCCTCACTGTGTCTCAGCATGTCGCCTATCTTGGGGAATTAGTGGGGCAACAAGAGTCTATAGCTTCGGTCTGTGTTCAAGGGGGTGAGCAACAGACACAGTCAGGTAGCCCAGGCCCTTAGTCAGGACAGGGTAATGAGTCTATAGCTCGGGCCTGTGGTCAGGGCTGAGCAAAAAGTGGAGTTAGCTAGCCCTGGGCCCTCAGTCAGGGCAGGGCAATCAAGGTCTATGGCTCGAGCCTGTGTTTAGGACCAAGCAGCAATGGGTTCAGGCATCCTATCTCCTGTGGATGGCCGACAAACTCTGGCCTCTTGGCCGAGAAAGGGGGAGACTGCCACCCCAGAGTTGGGGTGGCCAGGGAGGACACAGGCCCACCCACTCCACTGCGTCCCAGCCCAGGGCCCTAACAGTGGAAGAGTGGTCTGCCACGGGGTCAGCAGGGATCCTGACTGCAACATGCTGACCTAAACTCAGGTAGTGCTGCAGCCAGACTAGGGTCAGCTGTCCCTGGGCTACTTCCTAACTCCCGCTCGGGTTGTACCTGGGTCTGTAAAGGGCTCTCCAAGTCGTCAGGGTAGAAGACCTGTGGCAGTCCTGGCAACTTTTCTGTGGGCTGGGCAACATTTGGCTCCGGAGGCCCTGGCCAGTCCTCAGCTCCCCAGGGGCCTGCAGCAGTCTCCCTGCTGGGGATCGAGCAGGAGGCGACTGTCTACTCCGGAGGCTGCAGCCCAACTGAGCTCCCAGACCCGCTTTTTCTACTTCCTGTCCCGTCCCATCCACTGACTTCCAACAGGATGGGTGAGCACAGCCTGACTCCGTTCACCAGGGCTCAGTGAGAGGTTCCTCCCCCTGCGGGTCCGTGGGAGGCCACCCCGCCTCACTACACAGCTGAAGAACTGCACTGTGTTTTGAGATCTATCAGTTCGTAGTATTTGATCGATTTAATAGGGACCATATTGATTTTTGTATAGTGTTATTTTTAATTAGAATGTTGTGTTGGCTATTTCTGCAGCAGTTAAATCATTTTGCAGTGGAAAAGATTTTGGCTCCGATACACGGTCTTTCATTCTTGAGGCATCTAATTAGATACTGCTAATGGAGTAGCTGCTAGGGAACACTGCAGCAGTCATGTGTTCACAGTAGCTTGCACACAGACTTTCAACATTAGCATCTGTTTTATGAGGTGATGGAACGTTAGTCAGGGTGTCATGCTTTATTCACTATATTTGTTAAAGTTCCCTTGAGCTTTACGTTTTATTGGTGATAGCCACCTGTGACTGACAGAAAGCAGTGGGCTTAACAACTCCTCTTCCCAAAATGGCACTTCTTAAAGCGAAGCAGCCATTTTCTCCCCTTCCCCCTAAGTCAGTGTTTCCCAAACTTTAGACGCCGCTTGTGTAGGGAAAGCTCTTGTTTACCTGCCCCGTCCGCAGGTTCGGCCGATTGCGGCTCCCACTGGCCGCGGTTTACTGCTCCAGGCCAATGGGAGCTGCGGGAAGCAGCGGCCAGTACGTCCCTTGGCCCGCGCTGCTTCCAGAAGCTCCCATTGGCCTGGAGCAGTGAACTGTGGCCAGTGGGCGCCGCGATCAGCCAAACCTGCGGATGGGACAGGTAAACAAACCGGCCTGGCCCGCCAGGGGCTTTCCCTACACGAGCGGCGTCCCAAGTTTGGGAAACACTGCCTTAAGTAATTTATAGCCTTATTGTCAGACTTGGGCATAAACCCAGCTGTTGGACTTGAATCTGTGATCACCTGTCTCAGATTTGTGCTGCAAGGTAATCCATACTCACCATTTGTTGGTGACCTGGTTTCATGTACACTATAGTGTTGAATTCAGTGAGACTGTTTGTTGATTTCCCTTTTGTGTGATGTGATTTATTTTTCCCTTTTCAGAGCTCTACAGGGGAGAATGCAGATTCTCAGCTGATGGCCATGCCAAACACAGACCCCAGCATCAGGTAAGGTAGGAAAAATCCTGTCCATCTGTGTCAAGGCTGGATCCCCACTTTGAACTTTAGGGTACAAATGTAGGGGCCTGCATGAAAAACTTCTAAGCTTAACTACCAGCTTAGCTCTGGTTCGGCTGCCACCATTTCAATGGATTCCCTTCCTGGGAAGCCTTGAAAAACCTTCACCAAATCCCTGGTGAAAACAGATCCAAACCCCTTGGATCTTAAAACAAGGGGAAATTAACCATTCCCCTCTTTTCTCCCACCAACTCCTGGTGAATCAAGATCCAAACCCCTTGGATCTTAAAACAAGGGGAAATTAACCATTCCCCTTCTTCCTCCCACCAACTCCTGGTGAATCAAGATCCAAACCCCTTGGATCTTAAAACAAGGAGAAATTAACCATTCCCCTCCTTCCTCCCACCAACTCCTGGTGAATCAAGATCCAAACCCCTTGGATCTTGAACAAGGAAAAATCAATCAGGTTCTTAAAAAGAAGGTTTTTAATTAAAGAAAAAGGTAAAAATCATCTCTGTAAAATCAGTATGGAAATTAACCTTACAGGGTAATCAAACTTAAAGAGCTCAGAGGACTCCCCTCTAGTCTCAGGTTCAAAGTACAGCAAACAAAGATACACACTCTAGTAAAAGGTACATTTACAAGTTGAGAAAAACAAAGGAAAACTAACACGCCTTGCCTGGCTATTTACTTACAAGTGTGAAATAGGAGAGACTTGTTTAGAAAGATGTGGAGAACCTGGATTGATGTCTGGTCCCTCTCAGTCCCGAGAACGAACACACTCCCAAAACAAAGAACACAAACAACAGCCTTCCCCCCCCAAGATTTGAAAGNGTACTGTACACAGGACAGCTATTACCCTTCCCTTTATAGTTATGACAATCTGGATTAGTGGTGTTTAGATATTCTGTTTGGTTATTACCTTACACTTACCTATTCTCTTGCCCACCTCTGAATACCCCATCAGGCTCTCATAATTTGCCTCAGACTTCCTCTACCTCTACTGGCAAAACTACTGACCCTTATTAAACTAGTGTATTTGAACCTTTCTGTTCACTCTCTGGGGCGTTTAAGTTGGAGAGACCCTAGTATTATGGCTCTACTTTCTCCTTTTCCTGTAGGGTTTCTATCAATGACTCTTTGAATCCTCTCACTCCACTGAGTCCCCTCCTAAGAAGAGAGAACCTTCAGAAAAAAGCATAGGGCCGGTCTCGGTGAGAAGTCCATCCATCAATCCAGTCCCCAAGCTAGGAAGATGCCTGGAGGACTCTCCAGGAATATTCAAGTGCTCAAGAAGGCTACAAAGTGTAGAAGCTCCAATAAGGGAAGGGTTTCTTCTCCTTGAGAGCATTCCAGGGACCCTCAACATGAGAGAGATGGCTTCTGTGATAGATCCAAGAAAACCTATAACAGACAAATAGCTCTCTCATCTCCTACTGATCCTCCCTGCCCACTCTCCTTTGGAGGAAGGGGAGTTTTCAACGTCTCCTCCTTTATGGAATCCAAGACAGCGAGACCAAAAGCAAATTGATAAAAAGAAAACCTGTTTTACTGGACCAAAAAGATATGGTCTCACCCACCTTGTCACTCTAATATCCTGGGACCGATACGGCTACAACAACACTGAAAAAAAAAAAAAAAGAAAACGTCCTTTTTAAGAAGGCCTCCAAACCAAACCCAGCCAGCAGAGTTTCTGATTGTAGAAAGAAGGCAGGCTTTCTCCCTTTCCCTTAGGTCAGGGAAGGAGCAGCTTCACCAATTCAGAAGGCCCTTACCTCAGAGCCTTGAATCTGAGCAGGCAAAGTCTCTAGAACTCATATCAGGTTTATTGATTAAAAGTATAGCCAATTGACTGACTACACTTGTGTTTTGTTATGAAAAATGTTCAAGAGGCCAAATAAGCAAACTTAGCCAATTTTGTTGCTAAAAGTAAACAACAGTACAGTTTAGGAAAGAAAGAGTTACTATATTACTGATCGTTCTGGGTAAGTGTTTCTCAGAGAGTGCCAGTTCACATTACACAGAAGGTGTGCTCCCTAAATAGGTCCCCAAACTACCTATATTTACAGTAGGACCTCATTACAAATTAAAAGCACTCTATACGTCACCCAAGACTAATCTTCACCAATCAGCTTGTTAGCTTCTTTTTCTGGTACCATGGCATACCCCTTATCTCTTGTTTTTGAATACAGCATTCCAAACCAGTTGGGCTGTACCAGGTAGAACATAAGAACAGCCAATACTAGTTCAGGCCAATGGTTCATTTAGCCCAGTATCCTGTCTTCCAGTAGCGGCCCATATCAGATGCTTCAGAGGGACTGAACAGAACAAGCAATCGTCGAGTGATCCGTCCTCTTGTTGTCCACCCCCAGCTTCTTGAAGTCAAAAGCTAGGGAAACCCAGGAAATGAGGTTGCATCCCTTACCATCTTGGCTAATAGCCTTCATGAACTTATCTAATTTTATTTGAACCCTGTTGTGTTTTTGGCTTTCACAACATCCCCAGGCAATGAGTGCCACGGATTGTTGTGTGAAGAATCAGAGGGGTAGCCGTGTTAGTCTGAATCTGTAAAAAGCAACAGAGGGTCCTGTGGCACCTTTGAGACTAACAGACTTTGAGACTTGCATCTGAAGAAGTGAGGTTCTTACCCATGAAAGCTTATGCTCCCAATACTTCTGTTAGTCTCAAAGGTGCCACAGGACCCTCTGTTGCTTTTGTGTGAAGAAGTACTTCCTTATGTTTGTTTAAAATCTGCTGGGTGACCCCTGGTTCTTGTTATGTGAAGGAGTAAATAAAACTTTCTTATTCATTTTCTCCATACCATTCATGATTTTATAGACCTCTATCATATCCTCCTTTAGTCGTCTTCTTCCAAGCTGAACAGTCCCAGTCTTTTTAATCTCTCCTCTTATGGAAGCTGTTCCATACCCCTACTCATTTTTGTTGTCCTTCTTTTTGTATTTATCAACATTGAATATCATCTGTCATTTTGTTGCCCATTCACCCATTTTTTGGAAATCCCTTCGTAACTCTTTGAAGTCAGCTTTGGACTTAAATATCTTGAATACGTCATAGGACTGGACGTGACCTTGAGTGGTCATCTAGTCCAGTCCCCTGCACTCATGGCAGGACTAAATATTATCTAGACCATCCCTGATAGGTGTTTGTCTAACCTGCTCTTCAAAATCTCCAATGATGGAGATTCCACTGTGACACTCTATACCTCGGGGGAGTGTTTTGTAACCCCCATATTCCTCATCTATATATAATTGTGATATTGCATATAAAGCATGTCATGTGACGTATCAGGGGAAAGGTTATGATCTGCTGAAATCCATTGTCCTATCTAAACGTGTATCATTAATGCATATAAAATTATAAGAATTGTGTTGTATAGTTTTCACTAAAATATGCTGTGGGTTTGGGAAGCACCCAGATACTAGCTCTCCAGAGACAATGACAAGGGAGGTAACCAAGGCCTGGGTGGGTGCTGACCAGACACCACCAGCCATTGTCCAGCAGAGGAGTTACAATTCTCACTCACAGGAGACACACTGGGGTATTGCTGAGTCACAAGATGAAGCAATGCCTACCAGACATGCCTGGACTTGTGTTCCCCAAGCACATGGACTAAGGGTATAAAACAGAGCACAGTGGCCCCATGCTTCGCCTTTTCCCCTTCCCCACGTATGCTGAAAGCAACAAGGATGCTCAGAAGACTCCAACAGAGGAGACTGGCCCAGGTTTCAAGCATAACACCTGTGTCCTATGAACTGCAGTATCCGGTGGGGTGAGAAAAACTGTTTAATCTAGATGTTGCTCAATCTAATAGGGTTGAGAGTTTAGACTGCATGCTTGTATTTTATTTCTTTTGGTAACTAACTTGGACTTCTTGCCTATCACTTAAAATCTAGCTTTTGTAATCAAGAAACTTCGTTTACTGTTTATCTTTACCAGTGAGTTTGCCTGAAGTGTTTGGTAAATCTGCTCAGGTTTACAAGGGCTGGTGTATGTCCACTTTCCATTGATGAAGTGGTGAACCAATTAATAAATTTGCACTTCTCGTCTTGAGCAGTGCAAGACGGTGTATTCCTGGGATACAAGGTTGGGAGCTGGGGGAATTTGGCTGGTACCTTTCTCTGTGTGATTCGTGAGTGGCTCTGGGAGCATTCATGCAATCTAGCTGGGTGTGGGGCTCCACATGCGGTTGCGCTGAATGACAACAGCACCTGGAGGGGTTTGCTACTTGTCACTAGCAAAGCATTGTGAGAGACAGCCCAAGCTGGAGAGTTAAGGGGGCACAGTGGTCCCACCGTCCCAGGCTACACCTTGGGATCCCGTCACATCCACTACCTCCGTAGGCAGTTTATTCCAGTGCTTAACCACTCTGACAGGAAGTTTTTTCTAATGCCCAACTTAAACTCGCCTTGCTGCAGTTTAAGATCATAATATTGTATCATCTGCAAATTTTGCCACCTCACTGTTTATCCCTTTTTCCAGATCATTTATGAATATGTTGAATAGCACAGGTCCCTGTACAGATTGCTGGGAGACACTGCTATTGACCTCTTTCCATTTGAAAGCTGACCATTTATTCCTACCCTTTGTTTCCTGTCTTTTAACCAGTTACTGATCTGTGAGAGTTTCTTTCCTCTTATCCCATGATTGCTTACTTTGCTTGAGAGCATTTAGTGAGGGACCTTGTCAAAGGCTTTCTGAAAGTCTAAGTACCCAATATCCATTGGCTTTCTGTTGTCCAGATGTTTGTATACCCCCTCAGTAAATTCTAATAGATTGATAAGGCATGAGTTCCCTTTATAAAAGCCATGTTGACTCTTCCCCAGCAAATCATGTTCATCTATGTGTCTGAAAATTCTGGGGTTTTTTTTACTATAGTTTTAGCCAATTTGCCTGCTACTGAGGTTAGGCTTATGGGCCTGTAATTGCCAGGATCACCTCTTGAGCCTTTTTTCAAAATTGTCATCACATGAACTATCCTCCAGCCATCTGGTACAGAAGCTGATTTAAGCGATAGGTACACACCACAGTCAGTTCTGCAATTTCACGTACGAGTTCCTTCATAACTCTTGGGTGAATACCATCTGGTCCTGGTGACTTATTACTCTTTATCAGTTTTTTCCAAAGCCTCAATCTGGGATAGTTCCTCAGATGTGTCACCTAAAAAGAATGGCTCAGGCGTGGGAATCTCCCTCACATCTTCTGCAGTGAAGACCGATGCAAAGAATTCATTTAGCTTCCCTGCAATGGCCTTCTTGTTCTTGAGTGCTCCTTTAGCACCTCGACCATCCAGTGGCCCTACTGATTGTTTGGCAGGCTTCCTGCTTCTTACATACTTAAAATTTTTTTGCTATTAGTTTTTGAGTCTTTGGCTAGCTGCTTTTCAAATTCTTTCTTGGCCTGCCTTCTATTTTCTATTTTAAGTGGGATTTAACTTCCAATTTTTAAAGATGCCTTTTGCCTCTACCCTCTTCTTTTACTAACTTTTTAACTAACTTTCTCATTTTTGTGTAGTTCCCATTTCTGAAGGAAACGCTCATGTATCTTGATTTTGATAGGGTTTATATTTGCTAGTGCCAAATGCTGTGTTTAGCTTTGGAAGGTATTATGGGAAGTATCACTGTTAATATAAGTGGGCAAGAGTGAACTTAACTTTATGCTAACATTTATATATAATATTAATGTGAATGTAATACTGTGATGAAGTGGGAATTTTCTGTAATATTTTTGACACCTTATGTGTGCCTCAGTTTCATTATATTTTGTATTGCTACCCAGTGGGGGAAAGAGAACTAAGTTTGAAACTGCCTGAAGTCATTTCCATAGGAAGAAGGAGGTGGCATTACCACCTCTTTCGGCAAGAAGGAAGATATATGAATTGGTATTACTTCCTTATCTACTCAACTTTCTCAAACGATGCTGCTCCAAAGCTGGGGGTGTAGCCCTAATGTTGTGGATCTGTGACAGTTGGTGGGAGAAATCGGATGCTGAATCAACCCATAGTATTTTGCAATAAGTGACTTGCAGCAGTGGAAACAAGGTTAGTCAAAGGAAACATCAAGAAAATGGTGTATAACCACCACTGTGAGACGGTCATCATAAACCTGTGCAAAGAGAGCGGGTTAAGTGTTGGGAAGTTCAACAAGGTGCAGCTTATTGCATGGCTGGAGAAGGATGATCGGACCAAGACATTGTTTCCAGACACAGGCAGGGTTCCCAGAGAATCGGAGAGTGACACAGGCAGCAGCAGGGCATCCTCAAGACCTGGTTCCCCAGTCAGCATGGTGTTCTCACAACCCAGTTGCCCTTGAATAGATTAGAAGTAGTGGGAGTTGGAGCTAAGAGCAAACGAGCTAGCAGATTGTGAGACGCAGCAAAAATATGAAGAAGCAATGAAAGCATGACCTGGAGATGGAGAAGCAGAGGAGCAAGAGGTCCCATAGAGGGGTAAGTGGTGAAATACCCCAGAATGCCAGTTCTTCAGGGAGCCTAGACACCAAATTGTTGCCCCAGTTTGAGGAGGCAGGCGGAGATATAGATGCCTACCTCACTGCCTTTGAGAAGGCTTACAATCTGGTTGACTCCCTTACTTAGTTCTAAAGCTATAGAGGCATACAGCCAGATGGGCAGAGTTGATGGAGACTATGAACAGTTTAAAAGGTGTTACTGCTAAAGTTTGCATTCACACCTGAGGCTTATAAGAAAGAGTTTCAGGGGTGTGCAAAAGACCTACGATGTAGCATATATGGAAACCACCATGCTGATGGGAATATATCTTCACAAATGGAATCATAGAATCATAGATTATCAGGGTTGGAAGGGGCCTCAAGCGGTCATCTAGTCCAACCCCCTGCTCAAAGCAGGACCAATCCTCAACTAAATCATCCCAGCCAAGGCTTTATCAAGCCTGACCCTAAAAACCTTTAAGGAAGGAGATTCCACCACCTCCCTAGGTAACCCATTCCAGTGCTTCACCATCCTCCTAGTGAAAAAGTTTTTCCTAATATCCAGCCTAAACCTCCCCCACTGCAACTTGAGACCATTACTCCTTCTTCTCTCATCTGCTGCCACTGAGAACAGTCTAGATCCATCCTCTTTGGAACCCCCTTTCAGGTAATTGAAAGCAGCTATCAAATCCCTCCTCATTCTTCTCTTCTGCAGACTAAATAATCCAAGTTCTCTCAGCCTCTCCTCATAAGTTATGTGCTCCAGCCACCTAATCATTTTTGTTGCCCTCCGCTGGACTCTTTCCAATTTTTCCACATCCTTCTTGTAGTGTGGGGCCCAAAACTGGACACAGTACTCCAGATGAGGCCTCACCAATGCCGAATAGAGGGGAATGATCATGTCCCTTGATCTGCTGGCAATGCTCCTACTTATACAGTCCCAAATGCCATTAGCCTTCTTGGCAACAAGGGCACACAGTTGACTCATATCCAGCTTCTCCTCCACTGTAACCCCTAGGTCCTTTTCTGCAGACCTGCTGCCTAGCCATTCGGTCCCTAGTCTGTAGCAGTGCATGGGATTCTTTCGTCCTAAGTGCAGGACTCTGCACTTGTCCTTGTTGAACCTCATCAGATTTCTTTTGGCCCAATCCTTTAATTTGTCTAGGTCCCTCTGTATCCTATTCCTATCCTCCATCATATCTACCACTCCTCCCAGTTTAGTGTCATCTGCAAACTTGCTGAGGGTGCAATCCACACCATCCTCCAGATCATTAATGAAGATATTGAACAAAACCGGCCTCAGGACTGACACTTGGGGCACTCCGCTTGATACCAACTAGACAGGGAGCCATTGAGCACTACCCGCTGAGCCCGATGGGATAACGGTGCAGGTGGAGGATATGTATAAATCCTTGACAAAGCCCTGGCTGGGATTATTTAGTTGGTGTTGTTTCTGCTTTGAGCAGGGGGTTGGACTAGATGACCTCCTGAGGTCTCTTCCAACCCTAATCTTCTATGATTCAATGATGGTGAAGTTGGAAAAATCTGAGATGTGTTACCATGAGCTTAAAATGTAGTTAGTAGACAGGAAGACTAACGGGCTATATAATGCAAGCTGGTTGGCACATGGACAGTTGGTCTGAGTATGAAAAGAGACCCAACAGGGACTCGTCTAAGCATCTGTCCTGGGATAGGGAACCAGTAGAGGTACCTGAGAAGTGGGATTCAGGTACACCCACAGTGGTGGGGAGCAGCTGACCCAGGTAGCCCCTGCTAAGAGATTGTAAAGACCTGAGATGAGACATTTTTAGGAAACAGAGTATAATGCCTAAGGATTGATGAAGTAAGGTTTGCCCGGGACAGAGAGATGGACACATACTCTATGCAGCCAAGAAAGCAGCCAGCAGTTCAGGCTCAGAGAGTAAATTATGTGACAGAATTTTTAAAAGGGAAGATATGAAACTGTTCTGAACTGTGGATTAGAAACTGTGCTGTAAGAATCATGGAAGTGCCTGGTAGAACAGGTACCAAGGTGATGAGAAATATGCGGGATCATCTATGGATAACAATTGTGGGTTTGAACTTCCATGGGTCACTGGGTAAAATGACCCTGCTTAGTTTGCTGTCGAAGGAGGAAAAGATATCACAAAGTGGGAATTTTCTGTAATATTTTTATGAAGTCTGTGTGTGCCTCAGTTTCCCAGATATTTTGCATGAATACCCTGTGGGGAAAAAGGACTAAGTTTGCTCTCAGGGCAGGCTGAGAGATATACATGTATGTGTGTCACCTAGCTGTCTGAGCCAAAACAGGTCATTTAAAAAGGACCGGCCGAGGCCCATTCTGAGAAGACAGTGGAAAACCCAATCATCAGGACATTGACACCTAGCATCCGGTGACCCAGTAAGGAAGGGATTTTCCCCGCCTCTCAGCAGGGAAGCTGAGCATAGACCCCAGCTCGAGAACAAAGGATTGGAAGGTGTGAGATGAGGGATAAGTGTTGGATTCTGGAGGAAGCTGGAGGCTCTCTCACTTGGGAACTAAGACGATGATACGGAGAGAAAAACACAGAGCCTGAACATGAGTTCACTACAGCTTGGCTGGGCTCTGGGCTGACCAGAATGGATTATGCTTTAGCCTTTATTTCTCTGTGCTAACAAACGGGCATCCTGTGCTGTGTTCTAGTGGACTAATACAGGCTACTGTTTGACAGTGTTGTTGGAGTCACTGCGAATACTTGCTGAGGTGCATTAATCCCTGAAGGATGGACAAGTCTCAAGCAGGAGTCTGTCTTAGTTGGACTTGCTGAACCGAGCTCACGGGTGAAGCAGGAGGACTGAAGCCCAGAGGTTCAGTCAAGGAGACGGTGAGGCCACTGTTGTCTTAACAGGCTAGCGATCTGGAGTCCAAGGGGTTCTGCAACCCATAGCAGCCAGCATGGCTTCTGGTCTCTTCTCTCCCTCGCTCAGCTTCCATGTCCTGTTCATCTAGCTTAGCCCCAGAGAGGGCTCCTTGATTGTGCCCAAGCTGTTTTGGCTGTAAGCGCCAGACTGTCCCTTAAAGGGGCACCCCACCATAACTCCCAAGGAAGAGATGGAGGAATGAGACCCAGTAGACTAGTCCCTCCTGAATTCTTGGAGGTGATGTTTAAAAGGGTCTCCATTACGCTAGGACTCCAAGCCTAGCAGACAAAGGAGAACAAGAAAGGTCAGAATGGAGGATGGACCTTTTTGGGGGAAAGGCTCAAAATGAGACTAAGAAAACTATGTTATTTCCCTTGCATTCCTTGTTTGAAAGCAGGATCAATCTGAATGGGAAGAGCCAGCTACAGACAGATATTCTGAAAAACAGGCTCCCAAGTTCTGTCATTTCCCCTAAGATAAATGACTCTCTCCAAATTCCTTACACAGTAGACACAAGCCTACTATTTTCCTGAACACCAAACCAATAGGCATATTGAGGCATCCCTCAGAAAATGTATGAAGCTTTAACTATCGTCCTTCAAGTATACATCTCTTCCGAGGCCCTCACAAGGCCATCTGGCTTAGACAAATGACTAGAATGAATCTAATAATGAGTCAAGTCTGTACTCCATAAGATCACCCTGGCAGCCTCTTATATATTGGAGCTTCCTTGGATGCTCTGAGAGCCTCATCCAGGAGTGGTGTTCAGGAGGCAGCTCTGCCTTTATTCCTGGTAGTGAGTTGACCAAGAAATCCATGCCTTTTTTGTGGAGACCTTGTAGACACTGCCAAGCTGCCTTTTACCTTGGTCCTGACCTCTCCAAGAGATGTTCAGGGAAGGAGAAGTGTCAGAGTCACAGCAGTTCTATGAAGTGACTGTGTCCTGGAATTGATAAGATCCCAAAGAGCAGGTTTCTCTTCTCTCTCAAGCCTCCAACAATCGGATGCACTGAGCCATACTGAATGAAATAAAGCAGCTGTCCCAGACAAGACAATAAAAGGGAAGATGAGAGATTTCCCTTGTTCTGCTCTATTGTATTTGTGTTGCCCAGGAGGCACAGCCTGTGGGAAACTATAATATATCTAAAGTCTCTCTACAGATGCATGGAAAATCTTGGAGACTTCTGGTACGGAATCATGGAAGCCTTGTATGTGGATGGCCATATGGCTTCCCTGCCTATCCAGATCAGGAACTTTCATTGCAAGTTCCTTCGTTTCTACTATTGGGGTGATGCTGGTTTCTGTCACTCTTAGTCACGGGAATGGCTGCCCTCTACTCTAAAGGAATTCATTTGGAAAGCGGTGACTGAAAAGGACCGTACAGTCTGGTGGGAACCACGTGAATGTGAGCTCCCCCAGTGATGCTGTGGCTGAAGTGACTAACATGATCAAAGGATGCATGGCCGGGGGAATATCAAGCAGGAGAAAGAGATGATTTACACCTCTGTATAGAACACTGGTGAGATGAGTAGTGGCATACTCCCTTCCCACTTTAAAAAGGAAGTTGCCAAATTGGAACAGATTCAGAGAAGAGCCACAATGATGATTCCAGGTCTGAAAGACCTGTCTTACAGTGAGAGACTGAAAAAGCTTAGTCTTTTCAGCTTGTTCAAGAGAAGGTTAAGAGGTGACTTGATGAGGATTTATAAGCACATACACAGGGGAAGGGGTGTCAGATAATAAAGGGCTTTATGGATTTCCCCCCTCTTCCTCTACTACATGCTGGTAAAAGGTGTATTTGTGCAGTCAATACATACACCAATGTATCAGACTTCTCATCCCTTCATGGCATGGATTTATCATAAATATAGTCACCTTCTATGGTGGTGGTGGCCTGTGATAATTGAGCACATTTTAGATATTAAAAAGAAATGCTGCTTTCCTTTCAGTGTAAGGCCTGATTCAGTAAAAAACAATGTGCGGGTTCTGAAAATTCCAAAGTGCTTGGCATTTGGATATACAATGTAATAAGGTGCTTTTCAGTAATATGGTAATCTATTACTATAGCAATGGGTAGTGTTGCCTCTATCTCCAGACTTCTTTTGCCAAAGTCCCTTCCTTTGCTCTTGTTCAGCAGCCCTCACTATGAACACTTAAATGCTGAAAGGCAGGGGGTTAATCCACTGAGGTTACTTAGAATCTGACATCTGTATTAGCATGGTTCCATGGAAAACCTCTACCAGCAGAGCATTGGAAAGGTCCCATGGATTCTACTGGGTTTTGAATCAGAGGCTAATGAAGAGGTTGGTCCAGAGTTTGAAGAGTGTTTTTATTCTATTTCTGATCTAGATTTAGTATGTTTTGTGAGGAAGCGCCGAACCTGTTTATTTTGAGGAATATATTTTCTCTTTTCAATGTGTTTTATTGTATAATATGTTTGTGATGTCTTTTATATTGTAAGACAGATACTATGTCTCAGTGCTAGTGTCATGGTCCTATTATGCCTGCTGCTTATTGCTATTTGTCATTAATTATTATTATTTGCTTACACCTTCATTCCAATTGAAAGGGGGACCACCCCTTTTATCGTCTAAAATGCTGCCATTTCTTGCTCCTAGCTCCCATGCCAGCCCATCCTTCCCCCACTATTAAAAATCATATTTCTAAAGGTTTGTTTAAAAAAAACCAACATACCCTGCCTGGGAAATTAACCCCCACCACCATGGACTTAATATGTTCTGCCCACAGCACTTTCTTATCACCTAATCTTCAGCCTGCCCTATGATAGGGTGGGATCCTGCTAGGCTAGCAGTTGCAGTGCTGCTACCACAACAACAGTACAAGCAGTTGCTAGCAGCAGGAGGTAGTGCCACATAGTATCACAGCAGAGAGATCACTTTGTAACGTGTTTGTGCCCTGAGCTGCATAAGTAGCACACTTTAGAAATATAAAACCAAACTAATCCATTGCTTCCACTGCACCTTAAAGTGGGTCAGTAAAAGCAATGCTATCATCTGAAAATCCAAGACAATGGTATCTGCTTATAGAATGCAGTACTGCTTTGTGCCAACATGCTATGGTATTACCGCAGCAAATACACCGCTACCTCGATATAACGCGACCCGATATAACATGAATTTGGATATAACGCAGTAAAGCAGTGCTCGGGGCAGGGGGGGTCTGCGCACTCTGGTGGATCAAAGCAAATTCAATATAACGCGGTTTCACCTCTAACGCGGTAAGATTTTTTGGCTCCCGAGGACAGCGTTACATCGAGGTAGAGGTGTACTGCAAGCAGAAGATGTGCCACTAAAGCAGAACTTCTTGAAAGTTAAGGTATGCTGAAATCCAGTGAATTGTATAAATCAGTCCCTCAAATTAGAGAACATATTTATTTCTTAAAAATAAATTAGGGAAAACTTTTGATAGCAACATGTCATGGGAATTTCTCACTGTCCTACAAGAGCAGTGAGGCAGTGCTGTCAGAGTCAGGAAAGCAGGTATTTTTGCTCAGAATATTTTAAACATGCTGAAGAGAACTCTCATCCCCAGACCCATGATAATATGTAAATCTAGACTTGCAGAAGAGTAGTAGCTAGGATTCCTAAGTTCTGTTCTTATTCCTGCCTCTGGTTTACTCTTACCTAATGTTCATATAAATGTTCTTAGTGCCAGATTTTCAACAGATTGGCATCCAGCAGCCCTTATTGTATGACCACTTGTTCATACTCTCTATTACACAAGGTCCAGATGACAATTGGAGCTGCTGCATGCTGAGCTCTTTGAAAATCTAGCTCTTAAAGATGGTATCTCACTTAAGGTTCTTAACTCCCCTCTTTATTTCAGCAGGAACTCAGGGAATGAGCTGCAGGTGTATTATGCCTCTCTGAGAAATTACCAAGACTTCTTTGAAGCTATTCACAGAAGGGGGGATACATTCTACGTGGTATCTTTTCGTAGGGTAAGTGCAACACACATTCAGTATTGAACTGGTAAATGGGGCATTGGTAAAGATCATGATGATTCAGCATTTGGTCCTTGAGATAGGGAAGGAGTGCTAGTCCACAGTTGAAGTTGAAGCTAATTTACCTTTTTAAGTCTGATTTTTTTCAAAAATCCCTTGTTTTACTGGAAAAAAAACAATCTACCTGAAATTGCACATGCCACAATTCTTTCCAGGATAGAAGTTGTCTGGAAAGTCCGGGAAGAATCACACGAGGAGTTTCAAAGATACAAAGCTTGATTTTTTTACTTGTTCCCTTTTTTACAGATGTTTTCTAAACTGTTTTGGTTACTATATTTCCTAATTCATGTGGAAGCTTCACTTCATCTCCAAGTGTCATTACTGAATGGAAGTGTCTTTCATGGGATTTGAGGAGGTGCTTGTAGCAATTATGGAGTGGTCACTAATGAGATGAACCTAAGTGATGAATGGATATGATTGTTTCACAGCTTCTAGTGTTCTCAAGGTGTCACAACCAGGGTACAGCTAGTCTTGCGTGGCTGAAATGATGGTGTATTTCCATAGTTTAGACCTTTTTAGGAAGGTTGTAGGGTGGCACTCTCATTTGGAATCCCAAACTTTCTATGGGTCTTATGTAAACTGCAGCATTGTTTTAATGGTTTTTGGATAAAGCAAATGACGGATTTTTTTTTTCTGTCTTAAATATTGGTTACAATTTTTTTTTGTCTATGACTATTACTGAATAAAACTTGGTTGCAAACTTAGCCCAAAGGATAACTTGTATTGTGTCAGTGCAGGGAAGGTTTTCTCTCTTTTGAGGACTGCTAGTAAATCCATAGAATGTAGTTTAAATCTGGAGTGCACTAGAACTGGATTGCACTGTTGCTAAACATTGATCCAGCTCCTGACTCATGCTGGGATCAGTTTAATTGTTAAGCATCAATCTTTCTTAATAAGCCAGACATTTGTGAGCAGACTGACTGCTCTGCATTCCAGCCAGTGATGAACTTTATCAGGTGGTAGAGGAATAACTAGTCTTGTAAGTAAACTCAAAAGGTACCATTTTTGAGTTTCTAATGGAGCTGCTGTTACTGAAAGGCCATGCCTGATCAGTGATGTTAAAAATCAGATTGCAGATTCACATATCTGCAATCTGATTAGTAACCACTAGTTCTAAGGCTTCCCAGCTAGAGATCCATACCCCTCAAGGAGTAGGTAAAGCACCAGTGGCAGTCCTTAGTATTTACCAGGTTTCAGTAAAAGCTGTTCACACAGTTCTCATCGAGCTGAATGTGACCTTTGCTACTTCACAGGCTTTCTGGGGGATAGCTGTGCTCTTCTTCCAAGGGCTGTCATCCTGTTCACTTTTCCAGATGTTGTACTGCTGCTTCTGCTGATTGCAAAGGGAAGAGCAAAGAGGGCCATTCAGAGGGTAGGACCCATATAGCCAAACACAGGTAATATTAAACAAGAAGACATGTGCTAGAAGTATGCTGAAAGCATATGTAGCACACATCTGTACCAATGCTATTATTAAAGCCATCCAGGAGTGTCTTTATTGTCCATGCACCTCGTTGCACTAAACCTTACACGTGCTTTGGAATAGTGTGAACAAGCAACTGACTAGAGGATCCGTAAGGACTCGCAACTGTAAGCCATTGGGCACTGTGGTCCTGACACTGAATATTCAGACTTTCCTAAAAAGGCTCTTTAGAGAGATACCCACTGAAAATCAGCTCGGCACGCGTGCCATAGGTTGCCTACCCCTGAGATACATTATCAAAAGGCATGTTAGGAAAGTGATTATTTTTAAAATCTTATTTTTCCCAGCCTCAATAATTCTTCTTCACTGTATGTCCATGAGAATGTGTGTTTGATCTCTGATTACATCCCATACTTCACTGGGCCTCTCTACAGAACTTTCGGTTATCGTGTGAGGTTTGTGTCTGTCTGTAAAAATCTCAGACACAATCAAATAGTGACATTCTTACTGGAATTGAGGGTTTTGTGTTGAATAAGGCTTAGTTTCCAGGCTTGTGTTCCAAGGTTGGAATTTTGTTATTAAATGCTTGGCAAGTACATCTGTTCTTTCAGCAGTCCCTAACAGCAGAAATATAGTTAGAATGAGACTTGAAATAGCTTTGGGTGGGATGGTTAATTATGAAACTTTCTGAAGCAACTTCATAACAAAGAGCAAAATTGTATTTGTCAGGCTTTTCATCTTCTGCAGTTGCTTGTCATGGGCCTACCTGAATACACTAGCCAGTTCATGTATTCTGTTTAGATTGTACGCACTGGCAGAAAATGATTAGAAAGAGGCACTGACTTCCATTCTGACTTGCAAAGCCATGCTTTAAATGCTTAATTTTTTTTGTATTTGATGAAACTCCTGCTTGTAATACATCAGAGCCAAACAAGTGATTTTTCTTTTACCAAACATAAAGTCTCTTAGGGTTAGGGTTAAGCAAGTAGTATGTCTATTTTGTGAATGAAATGTTTTAGTCTATGTCTTCACTATACTTTTGTTGGTATAGCTTATGTTGCTCAGGGGTGTGAAAAAGAATATATCCCTGAACGACAGAAGTTGCACCGACAGAAACACTGGTGTGGACAGCGCTATGTCAGCGGGAGATGCTCTCCCACCGACATAGCTATCATCTCATTGAAGTTGCTTTAATTATGTCGACAGGAAAGCTCTCTCCCGTCAGCATATAGTGGCTACATGAGTGACCTTATAGCGGCGCATCTGCATTGGTACAGCTGTGCCGCTTACTATTTAGATCCCTTTGTAAGTGAAAAGGAAAAATTCCTACACATGCCCTGGGGTGTAGTTACCAGGAACTCAGCCTGGGAAGTTTCCTTTCTTCATTAGGAATCACTGTCCCAAACTCCTTCTCACTGAGGTTTCACATTTCATTGACAACAAAGAGTCTGGTGGCACCTTAAAGACTAACAGATTTATTTGGGCATAAGCTTTCGTGAGTAAAAACCTCACTTCTTCGGATGCATAGAGTGAAAGCTACAGATGCAGGCATTATATACAGACACATGGAGAGCAGGGAGTTACTTCACAAGTGGCGAACCAGTGTTGACAAGGCCAATTCAATCAGGGTGGATGTAGTCCACTCCCAATAATAGATGAGGAGGTGTCAATTCCAGGAGAGGAAAAGCTGCTTCTGTAGTGAGCCAGCCACTCCCAATCCCTATTCAAGCCCAGATTAATGGTGTTGAATTTGCAAATGA